>NW_026611766.1:0-182944 GCF_023638135.1 Falco biarmicus
CCATGCACAACTCCACCGGGGAAGGTGCCAGAAACGAGTTCTGTTCGTAGTTTTTACAGTACCCCGGTAGGCAGCTGAAAGGCACCACAAAACTTGTTGTACCTGCTTTCTGGGCTGAGATGAGGAACGGCTGAATTTTGGACTCGGCTGGTGACAAAATGTTCCAAACACACCCCATGCACAACTCCACCGGCAAAGGTGCCAGAAACGAGTTCTGTTGGTAGTTTTTACACTACCCCGGTAGGCAGCTGAAAGGTACCACAAAAGTTTTTCTACCTGCTTTCTGGGCTGAGATGGGGAACGGCTGAATTTTGGACTCGGCTGCTGACAAAATGTTCCAAACACACCCCATGCACACCTCCACCGAGGAAGGTGCCAGAAACGAGTTCTGTTGGTAGTTTTTACACTACCCCGGTAGGCAGCTGAAAGGCACCACAAAAATTTTTCTACCTGCTTTCTGGGCTGAGATGGGGAACAGCTGAGTTTTGGACTCGGCTGGTGACAAAATGTTCCAAACACACCCCATGCACAACTCCACCGAGGAAGGTGCCAGAAACGAGTTCTGTTGGTAGTTTTTACAGTACCCCAGTAGGCAGCTGAAAGGCGCCACAAAACTTGTTCTACCTGCTTTCTGGGCTGAGATGGGGAACGGCTGAATTTTGGACTCGGCTGCTGACAAAATGTTCCAAACACACCCCATGCACAACTCCACCGGGGAAGGTGCCAGAAACGAGTTCTGTTGGTAGTTTTTACAGTACCCCGGTAGGTAGCTGAAAGGCACCACAAAACTTGTTCTACCTGCTTTCTGGGCTGAGATGGGGAACGGCTGTATTTTGGACTCGGCTGGTGACAAAATGTTCCAAACACACCCCCTGCACAGCTCCACCGGGGAAGGAGCCAGAAACGAGTTCTGTTGGTAGTTTTTACACTACCCCGGTAGGCAGCTGAAAGGCACCACAAAACTTGTTGTACCTGCTTTCTGGGCTGAGATGGGGAACGGCTGTATTTTGGACTCGGCTGGTAACAAAATGTTCCAAACACACCCCATGCACAGCTCCACCGGGGAAGGAGCCAGAAACGAGTTCTGTTGGTAGTTTTTACAGTACCCCAGTAGGCAGCTGAAAGGCACCACAAAACTTGTTCTACCTGCTTTCTGGGCTGAGAAGGAGAATCGCTGAATTTTGGACTCGGCTGGTGACAAAATGTTCCAAACACACCCCATGCACAACTCCACCGGGGAAGGTGCCAGAAACGAGTTCTGTTGGTAGTTTTTACAGTACCCCGGTAGGCAGCTGAAAGGCACCACAAAACTTGTTGTACCTGCTTTCTGGGCTGACATGGGGAACGGCTGAATTTTGGACTCGGCTGGTGACAGAATGTTCCAAACACACCCCATGCACACCTCCACCGGGGAAGGTGCCAGAAACGAGTTCTGTTGGTAGTTTTTACAGTACCCCAGTAGGCAGCTGAAAGGCACCACAAAAGTTTTTCTACCTGCTTTCTGGGCTGAGACGGGGATCAGCTGAATTTTGGACTCGGCTGCTGACAAAATGTTCCAAACACACCCCATGCACAACTCCACCGGGGAAGGTGCCAGAAACGAGTTCTGTTGGTAGTTTTTACACTACCCCGGTAGGCAGCTGAAAGGCACCACAAAACTTGTTCTACCTGCTTTCTGGGCTGAGGTGGGGAACGGCTGAATTTTGGACTCGGCTGGTGACAAAATGTTCCAAACACACCCCATGCACAGCTCCACCGGGGAAGGAGCCAGAAACGAGTTCTGTTGGTAGTTTTTACACTACCCCGGTAGGCAGCTGAAAGGTACCACAAAAGTTTTTCTACCTGCTTTCTGGGCTGAGATGGGGAACAGCTGAAGTTTGGACTCGGCTGCTGACAAAATGTTCCAAACACACCCCATGCACAACTCCACCGGGGAAGGTGCCAGAAACGAGTTCTGTTCGTAGTTTTTACACTACCCCGGTAGGCAGCTGAAAGGCACCACAAAACTTGTTGTACCTGCTTTCTGGGCTGAGATGAGGAATGGCTGAATTTTGGACTCGGCTGGTGACAAAATGTTCCAAACACACCCCATGCACAACTCCACCGGCAAAGGTGCCAGAAACGAGTTCTGTTGGTAGTTTTTACAGTACCCCGGTAGGCAGCTGAAAGGTACCACAAAAGTTTTTCTACCTGCTTTCTGGGCTGAGATGGGGAACGGCTGAATTTTGGACTCGGCTGCTGACAAAATGTTCCAAACACACCCCATGCACACCTCCACCGAGGAAGGTGCCAGAAACGAGTTCTGTTCGTAGTTTTTACACTACCCCGGTAGGCAGCTGAAAGGCACCACAAAAATTTTTCTACCTGCTTTCTGGGCTGAGATGGGGAACAGCTGAGTTTTGGACTCGGCTGGTGACAAAATGTTCCAAACACACCCCATGCACAACTCCACCGAGGAAGGTGCCAGAAACGAGTTCTGTTGGTAGTTTTTACAGTACCCCGGTAGGCAGCTGAAAGGCACCACTAAACTTGTTCTACCTGCTTTCTGGGCTGAGATGAGGAACGGCTGAATTTTGGACTCGGCTGGTAACAAAATGTTCCAAACACACCCCATGCACAACTCCACCGGGGAAGGTGCCAGAAACGAGTTCTGTTGGTAGTTTTTACACTACCCCGGTAGGCAGCTGAAAGGCGCCACAAAAGTTGTTCTACCTGCTTTCTGGGCTGAGATGGGGAACGGCTGAATTTTGGACTCGGCTGCTGACAAAATGTTCCAAACACACCCCATGCACACCTCCGCTGGCAAAGGTGCCAGAAACGAGTTCTGTTGGTAGTTTTTACAGTACCCCGGTAGGCAGCTGAAAGGCACCACAAAACTTGTTGTACCTGCTTTCTGGGCTGAGATGGGGAACGGCTGTATTTTGGACTCGGCTGCTGACAAAATGTTCCAAACACACCCCATGCACAGCTCCACCGGGGAAGGAGCCAGAAACGAGTTCTGTTGGTAGTTTTTACACTACCCCGGTAGGCAGCTGAAAGGCACCACAAAACTTGTTCTACCTGCTTTCTGGGCTGAGATGGGGAATCGCTGAATTTTGGACTCGGCTGGTAACAAAATGTTCCAAACACACCCCATGCACACCTCCACCGGGGAAGGTGCCAGAAACGAGTTCTGTTGGTAGTTTTTACAGTACCCCGGTAGGCAGCTGAAAGGCACCACAAAAGTTTTTCTACCTGCTTTCTGGGCTGAGATGGGGAACAGCTGAGTTTTGGACTCGGCTGGTGACAAAATGTTCCAAACACACCCCATGCACACCTCCACCGAGGAAGGTGCCAGAAACGAGTTCTGTTGGTAGTTTTTACACTACCCCGGTAGGCAGCTGAAAGGCACCACTAAACTTGTTCTACCTGCTTTCTGGGCTGAGATGAGGAACGGCTGAATTTTGGACTCGGCTGGTGAAAAAATGTTCCAAACACACCCCATGCACAACTCCACCGATGAAGGTGTCAGAAACGAGTTCTGTTGGTAGTTTTTACACTACCCCGGTAGGCAGCTGAAAGGCACCACTAAACTTGTTCTACCTGCTTTCTGGGCTGAGATGGGGAACGGCTGAATTTTGGACTCGGCTGGTAACAAAATGTTCCAAACACACCCCATGCACAACTCCACCGGGGAAGGTGCCAGAAACGAGTTCTGTTCGTAGTTTTTACAGTACCCCAGTAGGCAGCTGAAAGGCACCACAAAAGTTTTTCTACCTGCTTTCTGGGCTGAGATGGGGAATCGCTGAATTTTGGACTCGGCTGGTGACAAAATGTTCCAAACACACCCCATGCACACCTCCACCGGGGAAGGTGCCAGAAACGAGTTCTGTTGGTAGTTTTTACACTACCCCAGTAGGCAGCTGAAAGGCACCAGAAAACTTGTTCTACCTGCTTTCTGGGCTGAGATGGGGAATCGCTGAATTTTGGACTCGGCTGGTGACAAAATGTTCCAAACACACCCCATGCACAACTCCACCGGGGAAGGTACCAGAAACGAGTTCTGTTGGTAGTTTTTACACTACCCCGGTAGGCAAGAGAAAGGCACCACAAAACTTGTTCTACCTGCTTTCTGGGCTGAGATGACGAATCGCTGAATTTTGGACTCGGCTGGTGACAAAATGTTCCAAACACACCCCATGCACAACTCCACCGGGGAAGGTGCCAGAAACGAGTTCTTTTGGTAGTTTTTACACTACCCCGGTAGGCAAGAGAAAGGCACCAACAAAACTTGTTCTACCTGCTTTCTGGGCTGAGATGGGGAATCGCTGAATTTTGGACTCGGCTGGTGACAAAATGTTCCAAACACACACCATGCACAACTCCACCGGGGAAGGTGCCAGAAACGAGTTCTGTTGGTAGTTTTTACAGTACCCCAGTAGGCAGCTGAAAGGCACCAGAAAACTTGTTCTACCTGCTTTCTGGGCTGAGATGAGGAACGGCTGAATTTTGGACTCGGCTGGTGACAAAATGTTCCAAACACACCCCATGCACAACTCCACCGGCAAAGGTGCCAGAAACGAGTTCTGTTGGTAGTTTTTACACTACCCCGGTAGGCAGCTGAAAGGCACCACAAAAGTTTTTCTACCTGCTTTCTGGGCTGAGATGGGGAACAGCTGAATTTTGGACTCGGCTGGTGAAAAAATTTTCCAAACACACCCCATGCACACCTCCACCGAGGAAGGTGCCAGAAACGAGTTCTGTTGGTAGTTTTTACAGTACCCCGGTAGGCAGCTGAAAGGCACCACAAAAGTTTTTCTACCTGCTTTCTGGGCTGAGATGGGGAACAGCTGAGTTTTGGACTCGGCTGGTGACAAAATGTTCCAAACACACCCCATGCACAACTCCACCGAGGAAGGTGCCAGAAACGAGTTCTGTTGGTAGTTTTTACACTACCCCGGTAGGCAGCTGAAAGGCACCACTAAACTTGTTCTACCTGCTTTCTGGGCTGAGATGAGGAACGGCTGAATTTTGGACTCAGCTGGTAACAAAATGTTCCAAACACACCCCATGCACAACTCCACCGATGAAGGTGTCAGAAACGAGTTCTGTTGGTAGTTTTTACACTACCCCGGTAGGCAGCTGAAAGGCACCACTAAACTTGTTCTACCTGCTTTCTGGGCTGAGATGAGGAACAGCTGAATTTTGGACTCGGCTGGTAACAAAATGTTCCAAACACACCCCATGCACAACTCCACCGGGGAAGGTGCCAGAAACGAGTTCTGTTGGTAGTTTTTACAGTACCCCAGTAGGCAGCTGAAAGGCACCACAAAAGTTTTTCTACCTGCTTTCTGGGCTGAGATGGGGATCAGCTGAATTTTGGACTCGGCTGGTGACAAAATGTTCCAAACACACCCCATGCACACCTCCACCGGGGAAGGTGCCAGAAACGAGTTCTGTTGGTAGTTTTTACAGTACCCCAGTAGGCAGCTGAAAGGCACCACAAAACTTGTTCTACCTGCTTTCTGGGCTGAGATGGGGAATCGCTGAATTTTGGACTCGGCTGGTGACAAAATGTTCCAAACACACCCCATGCACAACTCCACCGGGGAAGGTACCAGAAACGAGTTCTGTTGGTAGTTTTTACAGTACCCCGGTAGGCAAGAGAAAGGCACCACAAAAGTTTTTCTACCTGCTTTCTGGGCTGAGATGGGGAATCGCTGAATTTTGGACTCGGCTGGTGACAAAATGTTCCAAACACACCCCATGCACAACTCCACCGGGGAAGGTGCCAGAAACGAGTTCTGTTGGTAGTTTTTACACTACCCCGGTAGGCAAGAGAAAGGCACCAACAAAACTTGTTCTACCTGCTTTCTGGGCTGAGATGGGGAATCGCTGAATTTTGGACTCGGCTGGTGACAAAATGTTCCAAACACACACCATGCACAACTCCACCGGGGAAGGTGCCAGAAACGAGTTCTGTTGGTAGTTTTTACACTACCCCGGTAGGCAGCTGAAAGGCACCACAAAACTTGTTCTACCTGCTTTCTGGGCTGAGATGGGGAATCGCTGAATTTTGGACTCGGCTGGTGACAAAATGTTCCAAACACACCCCATGCACAACTCCACCGGGGAAGGTGCCAGAAACGAGTTCTGTTGGTAGTTTTTACACTACCCCGGTAGGCAGCTGAAAGGCACCACAAAACTTGTTCTACCTGCTTTCTGGGCTGAGATGGGGAATCGCTGAATTTTGGACTCGGCTGCTGACAAAATGTTCCAAACACACCCCATGCACAACTCCACCGGGGAAGGTGCCAGAAACGAGTTCTGTTGGTAGTTTTTACACTACCCCGGTAGGCAAGAGAAAGGCACCACAAAACTTGTTCTACCTGCTTTCTGGGCTGAGATGGGGAACGGCTGAATTTTGGACTCGGCTGGTGACAAAATGTTCCAAACACACCCCATGCACAACTCCACCGGGGAAGGTGCCAGAAACGAGTTCTGTTGGTAGTTTTTACACTACCCCGGTAGGCAGCTGAAAGGCGCCACAAAAGTTGTTCTACCTGCTTTCTGGGCTGAGATGGGGAACCGCTGAATTTTGGACTCGGCTGGTGACAAAATGTTCCAAACACACCCCATGCACACCTCCACCGGGGAAGGTGCCAGAAACGAGTTCTGTTTGTAGTTTTTACAGTACCCCAGTAGGCAGCTGAAAGGCACCACAAAACTTGTTGTACCTGCTTTCTGGGCTGAGATGGGGAATAGCTGAATTTTGGACTCGGCTGGTGACAAAATGTTCCAAACACACCCCATGCACAACTCCACCGGGGAAGGTGCCAGAAACGAGTTCTGTTGGTAGTTTTTACAGTACCCCCGGTAGGCAGCTGAAAGGCACCGCAAAACTTGTTGTACCTGCTTTCTGGGCTGAGATGGGGAACGGCTGAATTTTGGACTCGGCTGGTGACAAAATGTTCCAAACACACCCCATGCACACCTCCACCGGGGAAGGAGCCAGAAACGAGTTCTGTTGGTAGTTTTTACACTACCCCGGTAGGCAGCTGAAAGGCACCACAAAACTTGTTCTACCTGCTTTCTGGTCTGAGAAGGAGAATCGCTGAATTTTGGACTCGGCTGGTGACAAAATGTTCCAAACACACCCCATGCACAACTCCACCGGGGAAGGTGCCAGAAACGAGTTCTGTTCGTAGTTTTTACAGTACCCCGGTAGGCAGCTGAAAGGTACCACAAAAGCTTTTCTACCTGCTTTCTGGGCTGAGATGGGGATCAGCTGAAGTTTGGACTCGGCTGTTGACAAAATGTTCCAAACACACCCCATGCACAACTCCACCGGGGAAGGAGCCAGAAACGAGTTCTGTTGGTAGTTTTTACACTACCCCGGTAGGCAGCTGAAAGGCACCAGAAAACTTGTTCTACCTGCTTTCTGGGCTGAGATGGGGAATCGCTGAATTTTGGACTCGGCTGGTGACAAAATGTTCCAAACACACCCCATGCACACCTCCACTGGCAAAGGTGCCAGAAACGAGTTCTGTTGGTAGTTTTTACAGTACCCCAGTAGGCAGCTGAAAGGCACCACAAAAGTTTTTCTACCTGCTTTCTGGGCTGACATGGGGAACGGCTGAATTTTGGACTCGGCTGGTGACAAAATGTTCCAAACACACCCCATGCACAACTCCACCGGGGAAGGTGCCAGAAACGAGTTCTGTGGGTAGTTTTTACACTACCCCGGTAGGCAGCTGAAAGGCACCACAAAAGTTTTTCTACCTGCTTTCTGGGCTGAGATGGGGAACAGCTGAGTTTTGGACTCGGCTGGTGACAAAATGTTCCAAACACACCCCATGCACAACTCCACCGGGGAAGGTGCCAGAAACGAGTTCTGTTGGTAGTTTTTACAGTACCCCGGTAGGCAGCTGAAAGGCACCACAAAACTTGTTGTACCTGCTTTCTGGGCTGAGATGAGGAACGGCTGAATTTTGGACTCGGCTGGTGACAAAATGTTCCAAACACACCCCATGCACAACTCCACCGGCAAAGGTGCCAGAAACGAGTTCTGTTGGTAGTTTTTACAGTACCCCGGTAGGCAGCTGAAAGGTACCACAAAAGTTTTTCTACCTGCTTTCTGGGCTGAGATGGGGAACGGCTGAATTTTGGACTCGGCTGCTGACAAAATGTTCCAAACACACCCCACGCACACCTCCACCGAGGAAGGTGCCAGAAACGAGTTCTGTTGGTAGTTTTTACAGTACCCCGGTAGGCAGCTGAAAGGCACCACTAAACTTGTTGTACCTGCTTTCTGGGCTGAGATGAGGAACGGCTGAATTTTGGACTCGGCTGGTAACAAAATGTTCCAAACACACCCCATGCACAACTCCACCGGGGAAGGTGCCAGAAACGAGTTCTGTTGGTAGTTTTTACACTACCCCGGTAGGCAGCTGAAAGGCACCACAAAAGTTGTTCTACCTGCTTTCTGGGCTGAGATGGGGAACGGCTGAATTTTGGACTCGGCTGCTGACAAAATGTTCCAAACACACCCCATGCACACCTCCACCGAGGAAGGTGCCAGAAACGAGTTCTGTTGGTAGTTTTTACAGTACCCCGGTAGGCAGCTGAAAGGCACCACAAAACTTGTTCTACCTGCTTTCTGGGCTGAGATGGGGAACGGCTGTATTTTGGACTCGGCTGCTGACAAAATGTTCCAAACACACCCCATGCACAGCTCCACCGGGGAAGGAGCCAGAAACGAGTTCTGTTGGTAGTTTTTACACTACCCCGGTAGGCAGCTGAAAGGCACCACAAAACTTGTTGTACCTGCTTTCTGAGCTGAGATGGGGAACGGCTGTATTTTGGACTCGGCTGGTAACAAAATGTTCCAAACACACCCCATGCACAGCTCCACCGGGGAAGGAGCCAGAAACGAGTTCTGTTGGTAGTTTTTACACTACCCCGGTAGGCAGCTGAAAGGCACCACAAAACTTGTTCTACCTGCTTTCTGGGCTGAGAAGGAGAATCGCTGAATTTTGGACTCGGCTGGTGACAAAATGTTCCAAACACACCCCATGCACAACTCCACCGGGGAAGGTGCCAGAAACGAGTTCTGTTGGTAGTTTTTACAGTACCCCGGTAGGCAGCTGAAAGGCACCACAAAACTTGTTGTACCTGCTTTCTGGGCTGACATGGGGAACGGCTGAATTTTGGACTCGGCTGGTGACAAAATTTTCCAAACACACCCCATGCACACCTCCACCGAGGAAGGTGCCAGAAACGAGTTCTGTTGGTAGTTTTTACAGTACCCCGGTAGGCAGCTGAAAGGCACCACAAAAGTTTTTCTACCTGCTTTCTGGGCTGAGATGGGGAACAGCTGAGTTTTGGACTCGGCTGGTGACAAAATGTTCCAAACACACCCCATGCACAACTCCACCGAGGAAGGTGCCAGAAACGAGTTCTGTTGGTAGTTTTTACACTACCCCGGTAGGCAGCTGAAAGGCACCACTAAACTTGTTCTACCTGCTTTCTGGGCTGAGATGAGGAACGGCTGAATTTTGGACTCAGCTGGTGACAAAATGTTCCAAACACACCCCATGCACAACTCCACCGATGAAGGTGTCAGAAACGAGTTCTGTTGGTAGTTTTTACACTACCCCGGTAGGCAGCTGAAAGGCACCACTAAACTTGTTCTACCTGCTTTCTGGGCTGAGATGAGGAACGGCTGAATTTTGGACTCGGCTGGTAACAAAATGTTCCAAACACACCCCATGCACAACTCCACCGGGGAAGGTGCCAGAAACGAGTTCTGTTGGTAGTTTTTACAGTACCCCAGTAGGCAGCTGAAAGGCACCACAAAAGTTGTTCTACCTGCTTTCTGGGCTGAGGTGGGGATCAGCTGAATTTTGGACTCGGCTGGTGACAAAATGTTCCAAACACACCCCATGCACACCTCCACCGGGGAAGGGGCCAGAAACGAGTTCTGTTGGTAGTTTTTACAGTACCCCAGTAGGCAGCTGAAAGGCACCACAAAACTTGTTGTACCTGCTTTCTGGGCTGAGAAGGAGAATCGCTGAATTTTGGACTCGGCTGGTGACAAAATGTTCCAAACACACCCCATGCACAACTCCACCGGGGAAGGTGCCAGAAACGAGTTCTGTTGGTAGTTTTTACAGTACCCCGGTAGGCAGCTGAAAGGCACCACAAAACTTGTTGTACCTGCTTTCTGGGCTGACATGGGGAACGGCTGAATTTTGGACTCGGCTGGTGACAAAATTTTCCAAACACACCCCATGCACACCTCCACCGAGGAAGGTGCCAGAAACGAGTTCTGTTGGTAGTTTTTACAGTACCCCGGTAGGCAGCTGAAAGGCACCACAAAAGTTTTTCTACCTGCTTTCTGGGCTGAGATGGGGAACAGCTGAGTTTTGGACTCGGCTGGTGACAAAATGTTCCAAACACACCCCATGCACAACTCCACCGAGGAAGGTGCCAGAAACGAGTTCTGTTGGTAGTTTTTACACTACCCCGGTAGGCAGCTGAAAGGCACCACTAAACTTGTTCTACCTGCTTTCTGGGCTGAGATGAGGAACGGCTGAATTTTGGACTCAGCTGGTGACAAAATGTTCCAAACACACCCCATGCACAACTCCACCGATGAAGGTGTCAGAAACGAGTTCTGTTGGTAGTTTTTACACTACCCCGGTAGGCAGCTGAAAGGCACCACTAAACTTGTTCTACCTGCTTTCTGGGCTGAGATGAGGAACGGCTGAATTTTGGACTCGGCTGGTAACAAAATGTTCCAAACACACCCCATGCACAACTCCACCGGGGAAGGTGCCAGAAACGAGTTCTGTTGGTAGTTTTTACAGTACCCCAGTAGGCAGCTGAAAGGCACCACAAAAGTTGTTCTACCTGCTTTCTGGGCTGAGGTGGGGATCAGCTGAATTTTGGACTCGGCTGGTGACAAAATGTTCCAAACACACCCCATGCACACCTCCACCGGGGAAGGGGCCAGAAACGAGTTCTGTTGGTAGTTTTTACAGTACCCCAGTAGGCAGCTGAAAGGCACCACAAAACTTGTTGTACCTGCTTTCTGGGCTGAGAAGGAGAATCGCTGAATTTTGGACTCGGCTGGTGACAAAATGTTCCAAACACACCCCATGCACAACTCCACCGGGGAAGGTGCCAGAAACGAGTTCTGTTGGTAGTTTTTACAGTACCCCGGTAGGCAGCTGAAAGGCACCACAAAACTTGTTGTACCTGCTTTCTGGGCTGACATGGGGAACGGCTGAATTTTGGACTCGGCTGGTGACAAAATTTTCCAAACACACCCCATGCACACCTCCACCGAGGAAGGTGCCAGAAACGAGTTCTGTTGGTAGTTTTTACAGTACCCCGGTAGGCAGCTGAAAGGCACCACAAAAGTTTTTCTACCTGCTTTCTGGGCTGAGATGGGGAACAGCTGAGTTTTGGACTCGGCTGGTGACAAAATGTTCCAAACACACCCCATGCACAACTCCACCGAGGAAGGTGCCAGAAACGAGTTCTGTTGGTAGTTTTTACACTACCCCGGTAGGCAGCTGAAAGGCACCACTAAACTTGTTCTACCTGCTTTCTGGGCTGAGATGAGGAACGGCTGAATTTTGGACTCAGCTGGTGACAAAATGTTCCAAACACACCCCATGCACAACTCCACCGATGAAGGTGTCAGAAACGAGTTCTGTTGGTAGTTTTTACACTACCCCGGTAGGCAGCTGAAAGGCACCACTAAACTTGTTCTACCTGCTTTCTGGGCTGAGATGAGGAACGGCTGAATTTTGGACTCGGCTGGTAACAAAATGTTCCAAACACACCCCATGCACAACTCCACCGGGGAAGGTGCCAGAAACGAGTTCTGTTGGTAGTTTTTACAGTACCCCAGTAGGCAGCTGAAAGGCACCACAAAAGTTTTTCTACCTGCTTTCTGGGCTGAGGTGGGGATCAGCTGAATTTTGGACTCGGCTGGTGACAAAATGTTCCAAACACACCCCATGCACACCTCCACCGGGGAAGGGGCCAGAAACGAGTTCTGTTGGTAGTTTTTACAGTACCCCAGTAGGCAGCTGAAAGGCACCACAAAACTTGTTCTACCTGCTTTCTGGGCTGAGATGGGGATCAGCTGCATTTTGGACTCGGCTGGTGACAAAATGTTCCAAACACACCCCATGCACAACTCCACTAGGGAAGGTGCCAGAAACGAGTTCTGTTGGTAGTTTTTACACTACCCCGGTAGGCAGCTGAAAGGCACCACAAAAGTTTTTCTACCTGCTTTCTGGGCTGAGATGGGGAACGGCTGAATTTTGGACTCGGCTGGTGACAAAATGTTCCAAACACACACCATGCACACCTCCACCGGGGAAGGTGCCAGAAACGAGTTCTGTTGGTAGTTTTTACAGTACCCCGGTAGGCAGCTGAAAGGCACCACAAAACTTGTTCTACCTGCTTTCTGGGCTGAGATGGGGAACGGCTGTATTTTGGACTCGGCTGCTGACAAAATGTTCCAAACACACCCCATGCACACCTCCACCGGGGAAGGAGCCAGAAACGAGTTCTGTTGGTAGTTTTTACACTACCCCGGTAGGCAGCTGAAAGGCACCACAAAACTTGTTGTACCTGCTTTCTGAGCTGAGATGGGGAACGGCTGTATTTTGGACTCGGCTGGTAACAAAATGTTCCAAACACACCCCATGCACAGCTCCACCGGGGAAGGAGCCAGAAACGAGTTCTGTTGGTAGTTTTTACAGTACCCCGGTAGGCAGCTGAAAGGCACCACAAAACTTGTTGTACCTGCTTTCTGGGCTGAGAAGGAGAATCGCTGAATTTTGGACTCGGCTGGTGACAAAATGTTCCAAACACACCCCATGCACAACTCCACCGGGGAAGGTGCCAGAAACGAGTTCTGTTGGTAGTTTTTACAGTACCCCGGTAGGCAGCTGAAAGGCACCACAAAACTTGTTGTACCTGCTTTCTGGGCTGACATGGGGAACGGCTGAATTTTGGACTCGGCTGGTGAAAAAATTTTCCAAACACACCCCATGCACACCTCCACCGAGGAAGGTGCCAGAAACGAGTTCTGTTGGTAGTTTTTACAGTACCCCGGTAGGCAGCTGAAAGGCACCACAAAAGTTTTTCTACCTGCTTTCTGGGCTGAGATGGGGAACAGCTGAGTTTTGGACTCGGCTGGTGACAAAATGTTCCAAACACACCCCATGCACAACTCCACCGAGGAAGGTGCCAGAAACGAGTTCTGTTGGTAGTTTTTACACTACCCCGGTAGGCAGCTGAAAGGCACCACTAAACTTGTTCTACCTGCTTTCTGGGCTGAGATGAGGAACGGCTGAATTTTGGACTCGGCTGGTAACAAAATGTTCCAAACACACCCCATGCACAACTCCACCGGGGAAGGTGCCAGAAACGAGTTCTGTTGGTAGTTTTTACAGTACCCCAGTAGGCAGCTGAAAGGCACCACAAAAGTTTTTCTACCTGCTTTCTGGGCTGAGATGGGGATCAGCTGAATTTTGGACTCGGCTGGTGACAAAATGTTCCAAACACACCCCATGCACACCTCCACCGGGGAAGGTGCCAGAAACGAGTTCTGTTGGTAGTTTTTACACTACCCCAGTAGGCAGCTGAAAGGCACCACAAAACTTGTTCTACCTGCTTTCTGGGCTGAGATGGGGATCAGCTGCATTTTGGACTCGGCTGGTGACAAAATGTTCCAAACACACCCCATGCACAACTCCACTAGGGAAGGTGCCAGAAACGAGTTCTGTTGGTAGTTTTTACAGTACCCTGGTAGGCAGCTGAAAGGCACCACAAAAGTTTTTCTACCTGCTTTCTGGGCTGAGATGGGGAACGGCTGTATTTTGGACTCGGCTGGTGACAAAATGTTCCAAACACACCCCATGCACACCTTCACTGGCAAAGGTGCCAGAAACGAGTTCTGTTGGTAGTTTTTACACTACCCCGGTAGGCAGCTGAAAGGCACCACAAAACTTGTTCTACCTGCTTTCTGGGCTGAGATGGGGATCAGCTGAAGTTTGGACTCGGCTGCTGACAAAATGTTCCAAACACACCCCATGCACAACTCCACCGGGGAAGGTGCCAGAAACGAGTTCTGTTGGTAGTTTTTACAGTACCCCGGTAGGCAGCTGAAAGGCACCACAAAACTTGTTGTACCTGCTTTCTGGGCTGAGATGAGGAACGGCTGAATTTTGGACTCGGCTGCTGACAAAATGTTCCAAACACACCCCATGCACAACTCCTCCGGGGAAGGTGCCAGAAACGAGTTCTGTTGGTAGTTTTTACACTACCCCGGTAGGCAGCTGAAAGGCACCACTAAACTTGTTCTACCTGCTTTCTGGGCTGAGATGGGGAACGGCTGAGTTTTGGACTCGGCTGGTGACAAAATGTTCCAAACACACCCCATGCACAACTCCACCGGGGAAGGTGCCAGAAACGAGTTCTGTTGGTAGTTTTTACACTACCCCGGTAGGCAGCTGAAAGGTACCACAAAAGTTTTTCTACCTGCTTTCTGGGCTGAGATGGGGAACAGCTGAATTTTGGACTCGGCTGGTGACAAAATTTTCCAAACACACCCCATGCACAACTCCACTAGGGAAGGTGCCAGAAACGAGTTCTGTTGGTAGTTTTTACAGTACCCCGGTAGGCAGCTGAAAGGCACCGCAAAACTTGTTGTACCTGCTTTCTGGGCTGAGATGGGGAACGGCTGAATTTTGGACTCGGCTGGTGACAAAATGTTCCAAACACACCCCATGCACACCTCCACCGGGGAAGGTGCCAGAAACGAGTTCTGTTGGTAGTTTTTACAGTACCCCAGTAGGCAGCTGAAAGGCACCACTAAACTTGTTCTACCTGCTTTCTGGGCTGAGATGAGGAACGGCTGAATTTTGGACTCAGCTGGTGACAAAATGTTCCAAACACACCCCATGCACAACTCCACCGATGAAGGTGTCAGAAACGAGTTCTGTTGGTAGTTTTTACACTACCCCGGTAGGCAGCTGAAAGGCACCACTAAACTTGTTCTACCTGCTTTCTGGGCTGAGATGAGGAACGGCTGAATTTTGGAATCGGCTGGTAACAAAATGTTCCAAACACACCCCATGCACAACTCCACCGGGGAAGGTGCCAGAAACGAGTTCTGTTGGTAGTTTTTACAGTACCCCGGTAGGCAGCTGAAAGGCACCACAAAACTTGTTCTACCTGCTTTCTGGGCTGAGATGGGGAACGGCTGTATTTTGGACTCGGCTGCTGACAAAATGTTCCAAACACACCCCATGCACACCTCCACCGGGGAAGGAGCCAGAAACGAGTTCTGTTGGTAGTTTTTACACTACCCCGGTAGGCAGCTGAAAGGCACCACAAAACTTGTTGTACCTGCTTTCTGAGCTGAGATGGGGAACGGCTGTATTTTGGACTCGGCTGGTAACAAAATGTTCCAAACACACCCCATGCACAGCTCCACCGGGGAAGGAGCCAGAAACGAGTTCTGTTGGTAGTTTTTACACTACCCCGGTAGGCAGCTGAAAGGCACCACAAAACTTGTTCTACCTGCTTTCTGGGCTGAGAAGGAGAATCGCTGAATTTTGGACTCGGCTGGTGACAAAATGTTCCAAACACACCCCATGCACAACTCCACCGGGGAAGGTGCCAGAAACGAGTTCTGTTGGTAGTTTTTACAGTACCCCGGTAGGCAGCTGAAAGGCACCACAAAACTTGTTGTACCTGCTTTCTGGGCTGACATGGGGAACGGCTGACTTTTGGACTCGGCTGGTGAAAAAATTTTCCAAACACACCCCATGCACACCTCCACCGAGGAAGGTGCCAGAAACGAGTTCTGTTGGTAGTTTTTACAGTACCCCGGTAGGCAGCTGAAAGGCACCACAAAAGTTTTTCTACCTGCTTTCTGGGCTGAGATGGGGAACAGCTGAGTTTTGGACTCGGCTGGTGACAAAATGTTCCAAACACACCCCATGCACAACTCCACCGAGGAAGGTGCCAGAAACGAGTTCTGTTGGTAGTTTTTACACTACCCCGGTAGGCAGCTGAAAGGCACCACTAAACTTGTTCTACCTGCTTTCTGGGCTGAGATGAGGAACGGCTGAATTTTGGACTCGGCTGGTAACAAAATGTTCCAAACACACCCCATGCACAACTCCACCGGGGAAGGTGCCAGAAACGAGTTCTGTTGGTAGTTTTTACAGTACCCCAGTAGGCAGCTGAAAGGCACCACAAAAGTTTTTCTACCTGCTTTCTGGGCTGAGATGGGGATCAGCTGAATTTTGGACTCGGCTGGTGACAAAATGTTCCAAACACACCCCATGCACACCTCCACCGGGGAAGGTGCCAGAAACGAGTTCTGTTGGTAGTTTTTACACTACCCCAGTAGGCAGCTGAAAGGCACCACAAAACTTGTTCTACCTGCTTTCTGGGCTGAGATGGGGATCAGCTGCATTTTGGACTCGGCTGGTGACAAAATGTTCCAAACACACCCCATGCACACCTTCACTGGCAAAGGTGCCAGAAACGAGTTCTGTTGGTAGTTTTTACACTACCCCGGTAGGCAGCTGAAAGGCACCACAAAACTTGTTCTACCTGCTTTCTGGGCTGAGATGGGGATCAGCTGAAGTTTGGACTCGGCTGCTGACAAAATGTTCCAAACACACCCCATGCACAACTCCACCGGGGAAGGTGCCAGAAACGAGTTCTGTTGGTAGTTTTTACAGTACCCCCGGTAGGCAGCTGAAAGGCACCACAAAACTTGTTGTACCTGCTTTCTGGGCTGAGATGAGGAACGGCTGAATTTTGGACTCGGCTGCTGACAAAATGTTCCAAACACACCCCATGCACAACTCCTCCGGGGAAGGTGCCAGAAACGAGTTCTGTTGGTAGTTTTTACACTACCCCGGTAGGCAGCTGAAAGGCACCACAAAACTTGTTCTACCTGCTTTCTGGGCTGAGATGGGGAACGGCTGAGTTTTGGACTCGGCTGGTGACAAAATGTTCCAAACACACCCCATGCACAACTCCACCGGGGAAGGTGCCAGAAACGAGTTCTGTTGGTAGTTTTTACACTACCCCGGTAGGCAGCTGAAAGGTACCACAAAAGTTTTTCTACCTGCTTTCTGGGCTGAGATGGGGAACAGCTGAATTTTGGACTCGGCTGGTGACAAAATTTTCCAAACACACCCCATGCACAACTCCACTAGGGAAGGTGCCAGAAACGAGTTCTGTTGGTAGTTTTTACAGTACCCCCGGTAGGCAGCTGAAAGGCACCGCAAAACTTGTTGTACCTGCTTTCTGGGCTGAGATGGGGAATCGCTGAATTTTGGACTCGGCTGGTGACAAAATGTTCCAAACACACCCCATGCACACCTCCACCGGGGAAGGTGCCAGAAACGAGTTCTGTTGGTAGTTTTTACAGTACCCCAGTAGGCAGCTGAAAGGCACCACAAAACTTGTTCTACCTGCTTTCTGGGCTGAGATGGGGATCAGCTGCATTTTGGACTCGGCTGGTGACAAAATGTTCCAAACACACCCCATGCACAACTCCACTAGGGAAGGTGCCAGAAACGAGTTCTGTTGGTAGTTTTTACAGTACCCCGGTAGGCAGCTGAAAGGCACCGCAAAACTTGTTGTACCTGCTTTCTGGGCTGAGATGGGGAACGGCTGAATTTTGGACTCGGCTGGTGACAAAATGTTCCAAACACACCCCATGCACAACTCCACCGGCAAAGGTGCCAGAAACGAGTTCTGTTGGTAGTTTTTACAGTACCCCGGTAGGCAGCTGAAAGGCACCACAAATCTTGTTGTACCTGCTTTCTGGGCTGAGATGGGGAACGGCTGAATTTTGGACTCGGCTGGTGACAAAATGTTCCAAACACACCCCATGCACACCTCCACCGGGGAAGGTGCCAGAAACGAGTTCTGTTGGTAGTTTTTACAGTACCCCGGTAGGCAGCTGAAAGGCACCACAAAACTTGTTCTACCTGCTTTCTGGGCTGAGATGGGGAACGGCTGTATTTTGGACTCGGCTGGTGACAAAATGTTCCAAACACACCCCATGCACACCTCCACCGGGGAAGGTGCCAGAAACGAGTTCTGTTGGTACTTTTTACAGTACCCCGGTAGGCAGCTGAAAGGCACCACAAAACTTGTTCTACCTGCTTTCTGGGCTGAGATGGGGAACGGCTGTATTTTGGACTCGGCTGGTGACAAAATGTTCCAAACACACCCCATGCACAGCTCCACCGGGGAAGGAGCCAGAAACGAGTTCTGTTGGTAGTTTTTACACTACCCCGGTAGGCAGCTGAAAGGCACCACAAAACTTGTTCTACCTGCTTTCTGGGCTGAGATGGGGATCAGCTGAAGTTTGGACTCGGCTGGTGACAAAATGTTCCAAACACACCCCATGCACAACTCCACCGGGGAAGGTGCCAGAAACGAGTTCTGTTGGTAGTTTTTACAGTACCCCGGTAGGCAGCTGAAAGGCACCACAAAACTTGTTGTACCTGCTTTCTGGGCTGAGATGGGGAACGGCTGAATTTTGGACTCGGCTGGTGACAAAATGTTCCAAACACACCCCATGCACACCTCCACCGGGGAAGGTGCCAGAAACGAGTTCTGTTGGTAGTTTTTACAGACCCCAGTAGGCAGCTGAAAGGCACCACAAAACTTGTACCTGCTTTCTGGGCTGAGATGGGGATCAGCTGACTTTTGGACTCGGCTGGTGACAAAATGTTCCAAACACACCCCATGCACAACTCCACTAGGGAAGGTGCCAGAAACGAGTTCTGTTGGTAGTTTTTACAGTACCCCGGTAGGCAGCTGAAAGGCACCACAAAACTTGTTGTACCTGCTTTCTGGGCTGAGATGGGGAATCGCTGAATTTTCGACTCGGCTGGTGACAAAATGTTCCAAACACACCCCATGCACACCTCCACCGGGGAAGGTGCCAGAAACGAGTTCTGTTGGTAGTTTTTACAGTACCCCGGTAGGCAGCTGAAAGGCACCACAAAACTTGTTGTACCTGCTTTCTGGGCTGAGATGGGGAACGGCTGTATTTTGGACTCGGCTGGTGACAAAATGTTCCAAACACACCCCATGCACACCTTCACTGGCAAAGGTGCCAGAAACGAGTTCTGTTGGTAGTTTTTACACTACCCCGGTAGGCAGCTGAAAGGCACCACAAAACTTGTTCTACCTGCTTTCTGGGCTGAGATGGGGAACGGCTGAATTTTGGACCCGGCTGGTGACAAAATGTTCCAAACACACCCCATGCACAACTCCACCGATGAAGGTGCCAGAAACGAGTTCTTTTGGTAGTTTTTACACTACCCCGGTAGGCAGCTGAAAGGCACCACAAAACTTGTTGTACCTGCTTTCTGGGCTGAGATGAGGAACGGCTGAATTTTGGACTCGGCTGCTGACAAAATGTTCCAAACACACCCCATGCACAACTCCTCCGGGGAAGGTGCCAGAAACGAGTTCTGTTGGTAGTTTTTACACTACCCCGGTAGGCAGCTGAAAGGCACCACAAAACTTGTTCTACCTGCTTTCTGGGCTGAGATGGGGAACGGCTGAGTTTTGGACTCGGCTGGTGACAAAATGTTCCAAACACACCCCATGCACAACTCCACCGGGGAAGGTGCCAGAAACGAGTTCTGTTGGTAGTTTTTACACTACCCCGGTAGGCAGCTGAAAGGTACCACAAAAGTTGTTCTACCTGCTTTCTGGGCTGAGGTGGAGAACAGCTGAATTTTGGACTCGGCTGGTGACAAAATTTTCCAAACACACCCCATGCACAACTCCACTAGGGAAGGTGCCAGAAACGAGTTCTGTTGGTAGTTTTTACAGTACCCCGGTAGGCAGCTGAAAGGCACTGCAAAACTTGTTGTACCTGCTTTCTGGGCTGAGATGGGGAACGGCTGAATTTTGGACTCGGCTGGTGACAAAATGTTCCAAACACACCCCATGCACACCTCCACCGGGGAAGGTGCCAGAAACGAGTTCTGTTGGTAGTTTTTACAGTACCCCAGTAGGCAGCTGAAAGGCACCACAAAACTTGTTCTACCTGCTTTCTGGGCTGAGATGGGGATCAGCTGCATTTTGGACTCGGCTGGTGAAAAAATGTTCCAAACACACCCCATGCACAACTCCACTAGGGAAGGTGCCAGAAACGAGTTCTGTTGGTAGTTTTTACAGTACCCCGGTAGGCAGCTGAAAGGCACCGCAAAACTTGTTGTACCTGCTTTCTGGGCTGAGATGGGGAACGGCTGAATTTTGGACTCGGCTGGTGACAAAATGTTCCAAACACACCCCATGCACAACTCCACCGGCAAAGGTGCCAGAAACGAGTTCTGTTGGTAGTTTTTACAGTACCCCGGTAGGCAGCTGAAAGGCACCACAAAACTTGTTGTACCTGCTTTCTGGGCTGAGATGAGGAACGGCTGAATTTTGGACTCGGCTGGTGACAAAATGTTCCAAACACACCCCATGCACAACTCCACCGGCAAAGGTGCCAGAAACGAGTTCTGTTGGTAGTTTTTACAGTACCCCGGTAGGCAGCTGAAAGGTACCACAAAAGTTTTTCTACCTGCTTTCTGGGCTGAGATGGGGAACGGCTGAATTTTGGACTCGGCTGGTGACAAAATGTTCCAAACACACCCCATGCACAACTCCACCGGGGAAGGTGCCAGAAACGAGTTCTGTTGGTAGTTTTTACAGTACCCCGGTAGGCAGCTGAAAGGCACCACAAAACTTGTTCTACCTGCTTTCTGGGCTGAGATGGG
This sequence comes from Falco biarmicus, assembly GCF_023638135.1. Classification (NCBI taxonomy): domain Eukaryota; kingdom Metazoa; phylum Chordata; class Aves; order Falconiformes; family Falconidae; genus Falco; species Falco biarmicus. The sequence goes on from NW_026611766.1 coordinate 20,832, forward strand.
GAACGGCTGTATTTTGGACTCGGCTGGTGACAAAATGTTCCAAACACACCCCATGCACACCTCCACCGAGGAAGGTGCCAGAAACGAGTTCTGTTGGTACTTTTTACAGTACCCCGGTAGGCAGCTGAAAGGCACCACAAAACTTGTTCTACCTGCTTTCTGGGCTGAGATGGGGAACGGCTGTATTTTGGACTCGGCTGGTGACAAAATGTTCCAAACACACCCCATGCACAACTCCACCGGGGAAGGAGCCAGAAACGAGTTCTGTTGGTAGTTTTTACACTACCCCGGTAGGCAGCTGAAAGGCACCACAAAACTTGTTCTACCTGCTTTCTGGGCTGAGATGGGGATCAGCTGAAGTTTGGACTCGGCTGGTGACAAAATGTTCCAAACACACCCCATGCACACCTCCACCGGGGAAGGTGCCAGAAACGAGTTCTGTTGGTACTTTTTACAGTACCCCGGTAGGCAGCTGAAAGGCACCACTAAACTTGTTGTACCTGCTTTCTGGGCTGAGATGAGGAACGGCTGAATTTTGGACTCGGCTGGCAACAAAATGTTCCAAACACACCCCATGCACAACTCCACCGGGGAAGGTGCCAGAAACGAGTTCTGTTGGTAGTTTTTACAGTACCCCGGTAGGCAGCTGAAAGGCACCACAAAACTTGTTGTACCTGCTTTCTGGGCTGAGATGGGGAACGGCTGAATTTTGGACTCGGCTGGTGACAAAATGTTCCAAACACACCCCATGCACACCTCCACCGGGGAAGGTGCCAGAAACGAGTTCTGTTCGTAGTTTTTACAGACCCCAGTAGGCAGCTGAAAGGCACCACAAAACTTGTACCTGCTTTCTGGGCTGAGATGGGGATCAGCTGACTTTTGGACTCGGCTGGTGACAAAATGTTCCAAACACACCCCATGCACACCTCCACCGGGGAAGGTGCCAGAAACGAGTTCTGTTGGTAGTTTTTACAGTACCCCGGTAGGCAGCTGAAAGGCACCACAAAACTTGTTGTACCTGCTTTCTGGGCTGAGATGGGGAATCGCTGAATTTTGGACTCGGCTGGTGACAAAATGTTCCAAACACACCCCATGCACACCTCCACCGGGGAAGGTGCCAGAAACGAGTTCTGTTGGTAGTTTTTACAGTACCCCAGTAGGCAGCTGAAAGGCACCACAAAACTTGTTGTACCTGCTTTCTGGGCTGAGATGGGGATCAGCTGCATTTTGGACTCGGCTGGTGACAAAATGTTCCAAACACACCCCATGCACACCTCCACTAGGGAAGGTGCCAGAAACGAGTTCTGTTGGTAGTTTTTACACTACCCCGGTAGGCAGCTGAAAGGCACCGCAAAACTTGTTGTACCTGCTTTCTGGGCTGAGATGGGGAACGGCTGAATTTTGGACTCGGCTGGTGACAAAATGTTCCAAACACACCCCATGCACACCTCCACCGGGGAAGGTGCCAGAAACGAGTTCTGTTGGTAGTTTTTACAGTACCCCGGTAGGCAGCTGAAAGGCACCACAAAACTTGTTCTACCTGCTTTCTGGGCTGAGATGGGGAACGGCTGTATTTTGGACTCGGCTGGTGAAAAAATGTTCCAAACACACCCCATGCACAACTCCACCGGCAAAGGTGCCAGAAACGAGTTCTGTTGGTAGTTTTTACACTACCCCGGTAGGCAGCTGAAAGGCACCACAAAACTTGTTCTACCTGCTTTCTGGGCTGAGATGGGGAACGGCTGTATTTTGGACTCCGCTGGTGACAAAATGTTCCAAACACACCCCATGCACAGCTCCACCGGGGAAGGAGCCAGAAACGAGTTCTGTTGGTAGTTTTTACACTACCCCGGTAGGCAGCTGAAAGGCACCACAAAACTTGTTCTACCTGCTTTCTGGGCTGAGATGGGGATCAGCTGAAGTTTGGACTCGGCTGCTGACAAAATGTTCCAAACACACCCCATGCACAACTCCACCGGGGAAGGTGCCAGAAACGAGTTCTGTTCGTAGTTTTTACAGTACCCCAGTAGGCAGCTGAAAGGCACCACAAAACTTGTTCTACCTGCTTTCTGGGCTGAGATGAGGAACGGCTGAATTTTGGACTCGGCTGGTGACAAAATGTTCCAAACACACCCCATGCACAACTCCTCCGGGGAAGGTGCCAGAAACGAGTTCTTTTGGTAGTTTTTACACTACCCCGGTAGGCAAGAGAAAGGCACCACAAAAGTTTTTCTACCTGCTTTCTGGGCTGAGATGGGGAACGGCTGAGTTTTGGACTCGGCTGGTGACAGAATGTTCCAAACACACCCCATGCACAACTCCACCGGGGAAGGTGCCAGAAACGAGTTCTGTTGGTAGTTTTTACACTACCCCGGTAGGCAGCTGAAAGGTACCACAAAAGTTTTTCTACCTGCTTTCTGGGCTGAGATGGGGAACAGCTGAATTTTGGACTCGGCTGGTGACAAAATTTTCCAAACACACCCCATGCACACCTCCACCGAGGAAGGTGCCAGAAACGAGTTCTGTTGGTAGTTTTTACAGTACCCCGGTAGGCAGCTGAAAGGCACCACAAAAGTTTTTCTACCTGCTTTCTGGGCTGAGATGGGGAACAGCTGAGTTTTGGACTCGGCTGGTGACAAAATGTTCCAAACACACCCCATGCACAACTCCACCGGCAAAGGTGCCAGAAACGAGTTCTGTTGGTAGTTTTTACACTACCCCGGTAGGCAGCTGAAAGGCACCACTAAACTTGTTCTACCTGCTTTCTGGGCAGAGATGAGGAACGGCTGAATTTTGGACTCGGCTGGCAACAAAATGTTCCAAACACACCCCATGCACAACTCCACCGGGGAAGGTGCCAGAAACGAGTTCTGTTGGTAGTTTTTACACTACCCCGGTAGGCAGCTGAAAGGCACCACAAAACTTGTTGTACCTGCTTTCTGGGCTGAGATGGGGAACGGCTGAATTTTGGACTCGGCTGGTGACAAAATGTTCCAAACACACCCCATGCACACCTCCACCGGGGAAGGTGCCAGAAACGAGTTCTGTTCGTAGTTTTTACAGTACCCCAGTAGGCAGCTGAAAGGCACCACAAAACTTGTTCTACCTGCTTTCTGGGCTGAGATGGGGATCAGCTGAATTTTGGACTCGGCTGGTGACAAAATGTTCCAAACACACCCCATGCACACCTCCACCGGGGAAGGTGCCAGAAACGAGTTCTGTTGGTAGTTTTTACACTAGCCCGGTAGGCAGCTGAAAGGCACCACAAAACTTGTTCTACCTGCTTTCTGGGCTGAGATGGGGAACGGCTGAATTTTGGACTCGGCTGGTGACAAAATGTTCCAAACACACCCCATGCACAACTCCACCGGGGAAGGTGCCAGAAACGAGTTCTGTTGGTAGTTTTTACACTACCCCGGTAGGCAGCTGAAAGGCACCACAAAACTTGTTCTACCTGCTTTCTGGGCTGAGATGGGGATCAGCTGAAGTTTGGACTCGGCTGCTGACAAAATGTTCCAAACACACCCCATGCACAACTCCACCGGGGAAGGTGCCAGAAACGAGTTCTGTTGGTAGTTTTTACAGTACCCCGGTAGGCAGCTGAAAGGCACCACAAAACTTGTTGTACCTGCTTTCTGGGCTGAGATGAGGAACGGCTGAATTTTGGACTCGGCTGCTGAAAAAATGTTCCAAACACACCCCATGCACAACTCCACGGGGGAAGGTGCCAGAAACGAGTTCTGTTGGTAGTTTTTACACTACCCCGGTAGGCAAGAGAAAGGCACCACAAAAGTTTTTCTACCTGCTTTCTGGGCTGAGATGGGGAACGGCTGAGTTTTGGACTCGGCTGGTGACAGAATGTTCCAAACACACCCCATGCACAACTCCACCGGCAAAGGTGCCAGAAACGAGTTCTGTTGGTAGTTTTTACACTACCCCGGTAGGCAGCTGAAAGGCACCACAAAACTTGTTCTACCTGCTTTCTGGGCTGAGAAGGAGAATCCCTGAATTTTGGACTCGGCTGGTGACAAAATGTTCCAAACACACCCCATGCACAACTCCACCGGCAAAGGTGCCAGAAACGAGTTCTGTTGGTAGTTTTTACACTACCCCGGTAGGCAGCTGAAAGGCACCACTAAACTTGTTCTACCTGCTTTCTGGGCTGAGATGAGGAACGGCTGAATTTTGGACTCGGCTGGCAACAAAATGTTCCAAACACACCCCATGCACAACTCCACCGGGGAAGGTGCCAGAAACGAGTTCTGTTGGTAGTTTTTACACTACCCCGGTAGGCAGCTGAAAGGCACCACAAAACTTGTTGTACCTGCTTTCTGGGCTGAGATGGGGAACGGCTGAATTTTGGACTCGGCTGGTGACAAAATGTTCCAAACACACCCCATGCACACCTCCACCGGGGAAGGTGCCAGAAACGAGTTCTGTTCGTAGTTTTTACAGTACCCCAGTAGGCAGCTGAAAGGCACCACAAAACTTGTTCTACCTGCTTTCTGGGCTGAGATGGGGATCAGCTGAATTTTGGACTCGGCTGGTGACAAAATGTTCCAAACACACCCCATGCACACCTCCACCGGGGAAGGTGCCAGAAACGAGTTCTGTTGGTAGTTTTTACACTACCCCGGTAGGCAGCTGAAAGGCACCACAAAACTTGTTCTACCTGCTTTCTGGGCTGAGATGGGGAACGGCTGAATTTTGGACTCGGCTGGTGACAAAATGTTCCAAACACACCCCATGCACAACTCCACCGGGGAAGGTGCCAGAAACGAGTTCTGTTGGTAGTTTTTACACTACCCCGGTAGGCAGCTGAAAGGCACCACAAAACTTGTTCTACCTGCTTTCTGGGCTGAGATGGGGATCAGCTGAAGTTTGGACTCGGCTGGTGACAAAATGTTCCAAACACACCCCATGCACAACTCCACCGGGGAAGGTGCCAGAAACGAGTTCTGTTGGTAGTTTTTACAGTACCCCGGTAGGCAGCTGAAAGGCACCACAAAACTTGTTGTACCTGCTTTCTGGGCTGAGATGAGGAACGGCTGAATTTTGGACTCGGCTGCTGAAAAAATGTTCCAAACACACCCCATGCACACCTCCACGGGGGAAGGTGCCAGAAACGAGTTCTGTTGGTAGTTTTTACACTACCCCGGTAGGCAAGAGAAAGGCACCACAAAAGTTTTTCTACCTGCTTTCTGGGCTGAGATGGGGAACGGCTGAGTTTTGGACTCGGCTGGTGACAGAATGTTCCAAACACACCCCATGCACAACTCCACCGGCAAAGGTGCCAGAAACGAGTTCTGTTGGTGTTTTTACACTACCCCGGTAGGCAGCTGAAAGGCACCACAAAACTTGTTCTACCTGCTTTCTGGGCTGAGAAGGAGAATCCCTGAATTTTGGACTCGGCTGGTGACAAAATGTTCCAAACACACCCCATGCACAACTCCACCGGCAAAGGTGCCAGAAACGAGTTCTGTTGGTAGTTTTTACACTACCCCGGTAGGCAGCTGAAAGGCACCACTAAACTTGTTCTACCTGCTTTCTGGGCTGAGATGAGGAACGGCTGAATTTTGGACTCGGCTGGCAACAAAATGTTCCAAACACACCCCATGCACAACTCCACCGGGGAAGGTGCCAGAAACGAGTTCTGTTGGTAGTTTTTACACTACCCCGGTAGGCAGCTGAAAGGCACCACAAAACTTGTTCTACCTGCTTTCTGGGCTGAGATGGGGAACGGCTGAATTTTGGACTCGGCTGGTGACAAAATGTTCCAAACACACCCCATGCACACCTCCACCGGGGAAGGTGCCAGAAACGAGTTCTGTTCGTAGTTTTTACAGTACCCCAGTAGGCAGCTGAAAGGCACCACAAAACTTGTTCTACCTGCTTTCTGGGCTGAGATGGGGATCAGCTGAATTTTGGACTCGGCTGGTGACAAAATGTTCCAAACACACCCCATGCACACCTCCACCGGGGAAGGTGCCAGAAACGAGTTCTGTTGGTAGTTTTTACACTACCCCGGTAGGCAGCTGAAAGGCACCACAAAACTTGTTCTACCTGCTTTCTGGGCTGAGATGGGGAACGGCTGAATTTTGGACTCGGCTGGTGACAAAATGTTCCAAACACACCCCATGCACAACTCCACCGGGGAAGGTGCCAGAAACGAGTTCTGTTGGTAGTTTTTACACTACCCCGGTAGGCAGCTGAAAGGCACCACAAAACTTGTTCTACCTGCTTTCTGGGCTGAGATGGGGATCAGCTGAAGTTTGGACTCGGCTGCTGACAAAATGTTCCAAACACACCCCATGCACAACTCCACCGGGGAAGGTGCCAGAAACGAGTTCTGTTGGTAGTTTTTACAGTACCCCGGTAGGCAGCTGAAAGGCACCACAAAACTTGTTGTACCTGCTTTCTGGGCTGAGATGAGGAACGGCTGAATTTTGGACTCGGCTGCTGAAAAAATGTTCCAAACACACCCCATGCACAACTCCACGGGGGAAGGTGCCAGAAACGAGTTCTGTTGGTAGTTTTTACACTACCCCGGTAGGCAAGAGAAAGGCACCACAAAAGTTTTTCTACCTGCTTTCTGGGCTGAGATGGGGAACGGCTGAGTTTTGGACTCGGCTGGTGACAGAATGTTCCAAACACACCCCATGCACAACTCCACCGGCAAAGGTGCCAGAAACGAGTTCTGTTGGTAGTTTTTACACTACCCCGGTAGGCAGCTGAAAGGCACCACAAAACTTGTTCTACCTGCTTTCTGGGCTGAGAAGGAGAATCCCTGAATTTTGGACTCGGCTGGTGACAAAATGTTCCAAACACACCCCATGCACAACTCCACCGGGGAAGGTGCCAGAAACGAGTTCTGTTCGTAGTTTTTACACTACCCCGGTAGGCAGCTGAAAGGCACCACAAAACTTGTTCATACCTGCTTTCTGGGCTGAGATGGGGAACGGCTGAATTTTGGACTCGGCTGGTGACAAAATGTTCCAAACACACCCCATGCACAACTCCACCGGGGAAGGTGCCAGCAACGAGTTCTGTTGGTAGTTTTTACAGTACCCCGGTAGGCAGCTGAAAGGCACCACAAAACTTGTTCTACCTGCTTTCTGGGCTGAGATGGGGAACGGCTGTATTTTGGACTCGGCTGGTAACAAAATGTTCCAAACACACCCCATGCACAGCTCCACCGGGGAAGGAGCCAGAAACGAGTTCTGTTGGTAGTTTTTACACTACCCCGGTAGGCAGCTGAAAGGCACCACAAAACTTGTTCTACCTGCTTTCTGGGCTGAGATGGGGATCAGCTGAAGTTTGGACTCGGCTGCTGACAAAATGTTCCAAACACACCCCATGCACAACTCCACCGGGGAAGGTGCCAGAAACGAGTTCTGTTGGTAGTTTTTACAGTACCCCGGTAGGCAGCTGAAAGGCACCACAAAACTTGTTGTACCTGCTTTCTGGGCTGAGATGAGGAACGGCTGAATTTTGGACTCGGCTGCTGAAAAAATGTTCCAAACACACCCCATGCACAACTCCACGGGGGAAGGTGCCAGAAACGAGTTCTGTTGGTAGTTTTTACACTACCCCGGTAGGCAAGAGAAAGGCACCACAAAAGTTTTTCTACCTGCTTTCTGGGCTGAGATGGGGAACGGCTGAGTTTTGGACTCGGCTGGTGACAGAATGTTCCAAACACACCCCATGCACAACTCCACCGGGGAAGGTGCCAGAAACGAGTTCTGTTGGTAGTTTTTACACTACCCCGGTAGGCAGCTGAAAGGCACCACAAAACTTGTTCTACCTGCTTTCTGGGCTGAGAAGGAGAATCCCTGAATTTTGGACTCGGCTGGTGACAAAATGTTCCAAACACACCCCATGCACAGCTCCACCGGGGAAGGAGCCAGAAACGAGTTCTGTTGGTAGTTTTTACACTACCCCGGTAGGCAGCTGAAAGGCACCACAAAACTTGTTCTACCTGCTTTCTGGGCTGAGATGGGGATCAGCTGAAGTTTGGACTCGGCTGCTGACAAAATGTTCCAAACACACGCCATGCACAACTCCACCGGGGAAGGTGCCAGAAACGAGTTCTGTTGGTAGTTTTTACAGTACCCCGGTAGGCAGCTGAAAGGCACCACAAAACTTGTTGTACCTGCTTTCTGGGCTGAGATGAGGAACGGCTGAATTTTGGACTCGGCTGCTGAAAAAATGTTCCAAACACACCCCATGCACAACTCCTCCGGGGAAGGTGCCAGAAACGAGTTCTGTTGGTAGTTTTTACACTACCCCGGTAGGCAAGAGAAAGGCACCACAAAAGTTTTTCTACCTGCTTTCTGGGCTGAGATGGGGAACGGCTGAGTTTTGGACTCGGCTGGTGACAGAATGTTCCAAACACACCCCATGCACAACTCCACCGGGGAAGGTGCCAGAAACGAGTTCTGTTGGTAGTTTTTACACTACCCCGGTAGGCAGCTGAAAGGCACCAGAAAACTTGTTCTACCTGCTTTCTGGGCTGAGAAGGAGAATCCCTGAATTTTGGACTCGGCTGGTGACAAAATGTTCCAAACACACCCCATGCACAACTCCACCGGGGAAGGTGCCAGAAACGAGTTCTGTTCGTAGTTTTTACAGTACCCCGGTAGGCAGCTGAAAGGCACCACAAAACTTGTTCATACCTGCTTTCTGGGCTGAGATGGGGAACGGCTGAATTTTGGACTCGGCTGGTGACAAAATGTTCCAAACACACCCCATGCACAACTCCACCGGGGAAGGTGCCAGCAACGAGTTCTGTTGGTAGTTTTTACACTACCCCGGTAGGCAGCTGAAAGGCACCACAAAACTTGTTCTACCTGCTTTCTGGGCTGAGATGGGGAACAGCTGAATTTTGGACTCGGCTGGTGACAAAATGTTCCAAACACACCCCATGCACACCTCCACCGAGGAAGGTGCCAGAAACGAGTTCTGTTGGTAGTTTTTACACTACCCCGGTAGGCAGCTGAAAGGCACCACAAAACTTGTTCTACCTGCTTTCTGGGCTGAGATGGGGAACAGCTGAATTTTGGACTCGGCTGGTGACAAAATGTTCCAAACACACCCCATGCACAACTCCACCGGGGAAGGTGCCAGAAACGAGTTCTATTGGTAGTTTTTACACTACCCCGGTAGGCAGCTGAAAGGCACCACAAAACTTGTTCTACCTGCTTTCTGGGCTGAGATGGGGAACAGCTGAATTTTGGACTCGGCTGGTGAAAAAATTTTCCAAACACACCCCATGCACACCTCCACCGAGGAAGGTGCCAGAAACGAGTTCTGTTGGTAGTTTTTACACTACCCCGGTAGGCAGCTGAAAGGCACCACAAAACTTGTTCTACCTGCTTTCTGGGCTGAGATGGGGAACAGCTGAATTTTGGACTCGGCTGCTGACAAAATGTTCCAAACACACCCCATGCACAACTCCACCGGGGAAGGTGCCAGAAACGAGTTCTGTTGGTAGTTTTTACAGTACCCCGGTAGGCAGCTGAAAGGCACCACAAAACTTGTTGTACCTGCTTTCTGGGCTGAGATGAGGAACGGCTGAATTTTGGACTCGGCTGGTGACAAAATGTTCCAAACACACCCCATGCACACCTCCACCGGGGAAGGTGCCAGAAACGAGTTCTGTTGGTAGTTTTTACACTACCCCGGTAGGCAGCTGAAAGGCACCACAAAACTTGTTCTACCTGCTTTCTGGGCTGAGATGGGGAACAGCTGAGTTTTGGACTCGGCTGGTGACAAAATGTTCCAAACACACCCCATGCACAACTCCACCGGGGAAGGGGCCAGAAACGAGTTCTGTTGGTAGTTTTTACACTACCCCGGTAGGCAGCTGAAAGGCACCACAAAACTTGTTCTACCTGCTTTCTGGGCTGAGATGGGGAATCGCTGAATTTTCGACTCGGCTGGTGACAAAATGTTCCAAACACACCCCATGCACAACTCCACCGGGGAAGGTGCCAGAAACGAGTTCTGTTGGTAGTTTTTACAGTACCCCAGTAGGCAGCTGAAAGGCACCACAAAACTTGTTGTACCTGCTTTCTGGGCTGAGATGGGGAACAGCTGAATTTTGGACTCGGCTGCTGACAAAATGTTCCAAACACACGCCATGCACAACTCCACCGGGGAAGGGGCCAGAAACGAGTTCTGTTGGTAGTTTTTACAGTACCCCGGTAGGCAGCTGAAAGGCACCACAAAACTTGTTGTACCTGCTTTCTGGGCTGAGATGAGGAACGGCTGAATTTTGGACTCGGCTGCTGACAAAATGTTCCAAACATACCCCATGCACAATTCCACCGGGGAAGGTGCCAGAAACGAGTTCTGTTGGTAGTTTTTACACTACCCCGGTAGGCAGCTGAAAGGCACCACAAAACTTGTTCTACCTGCTTTCTGGGCTGAGATGGGGAACAGCTGAATTTTGGACCCGGCTGGTGACAAAATGTTCCAAACACACCCCATGCACAACTCCACCGGGGAAGGTGCCAGAAACGAGTTCTGTTGGTAGTTTTTACACTACCCCGGTAGGCAGCTGAAAGGCACCACAAAACTTGTTGTACCTGCTTTCTGGGCTGAGATGGGGAACGGCTGAATTTTGGACTCGGCTGCTGACAAAATGTTCCAAACACACCCCATGCACACCTCCACCGGGGAAGGTGCCAGAAACGAGTTCTGTTGGTAGTTTTTACACTACCCTGGTAGGCAGCTGAAAGGCACCACAAAACTTGTTCTACCTGCTTTCTGGGCTGAGATGGGGAACAGCTGAATTTTGGACCCGGCTGGTGACAAAATGTTCCAAACACACCCCATGCACAGCTCCACCGGCAGAGGTGCCAGAAACGAGTTCTCTTGGTAGTTTTTACACTACCCCGGTAGGCAGCTGAAAGGCACCACAAAACTTGTTGTACCTGCTTTCTGGGCTGAGATGGGGAACGGCTGAATTTTGGACTCGGCTGGTGACAAAATGTTCCAAACACACCCCATGCACAACTCCACCGGGGAAGGGGCCAGAAACGAGTTCTGTTGGTAGTTTTTACACTACCCCGGTAGGCAAGAGAAAGGCACCACAAAACTTGTTCTACCTGCTTTCTGGGCTGAGATGGGGAATCGCTGAATTTTGGACTCGGCTGGTGACAAAATGTTCCAAACACACCCCATGCACAACTCCTCCGGGGAAGGTGCCAGAAACGAGTTCTGTTGGTAGTTTTTACACTACCCCGGTAGGCAAGAGAAAGGCACCACAAAACTTGTTCTACCTGCTTTCTGGGCTGAGATGGGGAACAGCTGAATTTTGGACTCGGCTGCTGACAAAATGTTCCAAACACACCCCATGCACAACTCCACCGGGGAAGGTGCCAGAAACGAGTTCTGTTGGTAGTTTTTACACTACCCCGGTAGGCAGCTGAAAGGCACCACAAAACTTGTTCTACCTGCTTTCTGGGCTGAGATGGGGAACAGCTGAATTTTGGACTCGGCTGCTGACAAAATGTTCCAAACACACCCCATGCACAACTCCACCGGGGAAGGTGCCAGAAACGAGTTCTGTTGGTAGTTTTTACAGTACCCCGGTAGGCAGCTGAAAGGCACCACAAAACTTGTTGTACCTGCTTTCTGGGCTGAGATGAGGAACGGCTGAATTTTGGACTCGGCTGGTGACAAAATGTTCCAAACACACCCCATGCACACCTCCACCGGGGAAGGTGCCAGAAACGAGTTCTGTTGGTAGTTTTTACACTACCCCGGTAGGCAGCTGAAAGGCACCACAAAACTTGTTCTACCTGCTTTCTGGGCTGAGATGGGGAACAGCTGAGTTTTGGACTCGGCTGGTGACAAAATGTTCCAAACACACCCCATGCACAACTCCACCGGGGAAGGGGCCAGAAACGAGTTCTGTTGGTAGTTTTTACACTACCCCGGTAGGCAGCTGAAAGGCACCACAAAACTTGTTCTACCTGCTTTCTGGGCTGAGATGGGGAATCGCTGAATTTTCGACTCGGCTGGTGACAAAATGTTCCAAACACACCCCATGCACAACTCCACCGGGGAAGGTGCCAGAAACGAGTTCTGTTGGTAGTTTTTACACTACCCCGGTAGGCAGCTGAAAGGCACCACAAAACTTGTTGTACCTGCTTTCTGGGCTGAGATGAGGAACGGCTGAATTTTGGACTCGGCTGGTGACAAAATGTTCCAAACACACCCCATGCACAGCTCCACCGGGGAAGGTGCCAGAAACGAGTTCTGTTGGTAGTTTTTACACTACCCCGGTAGGCAGCTGAAAGGCACCACAAAACTTGTTCTACCTGCTTTCTGGGCTGAGATGGGGAACAGCTGAGTTTTGGACTCGGCTGGTGACAAAATGTTCCAAACACACCCCATGCACAACTCCACCGGGGAAGGGGCCAGAAACGAGTTCTGTTGGTAGTTTTTACACTACCCCGGTAGGCAGCTGAAAGGCACCACAAAACTTGTTCTACCTGCTTTCTGGGCTGAGATGGGGAATCGCTGAATTTTCGACTCGGCTGGTGACAAAATGTTCCAAACACACCCCATGCACAACTCCACCGGGGAAGGTGCCAGAAACGAGTTCTGTTGGTAGTTTTTACAGTACCCCAGTAGGCAGCTGAAAGGCACCACAAAACTTGTTGTACCTGCTTTCTGGGCTGAGATGGGGAACGGCTGAATTTTGGACTCGGCTGGTGACAAAATGTTCCAAACACACCCCATGCACAACTCCACCGGGGAAGGGGCCAGAAACGAGTTCTGTTGGTAGTTTTTACAGTACCCCGGTAGGCAGCTGAAAGGCACCACAAAACTTGTTGTACCTGCTTTCTGGGCTGAGATGGGGAACGGCTGAATTTTGGACTCGGCTGCTGACAAAATGTTCCAAACACACCCCATGCACAACTCCACCGGGGAAGGTGCCAGAAACGAGTTCTGTTGGTAGTTTTTACACTACCCCGGTAGGCAGCTGAAAGGCACCACAAAACTTGTTCTACCTGCTTTCTGGGCTGAGATGGGGAACAGCTGAATTTTGGACCCGGCTGGTGACAAAATGTTCCAAACACACCCCATGTACAACTCCACCGATGAAGGTGCCAGAAACGAGTTCTGTTGGTAGTTCTTACACTACCCCGGTAGGCAGCTGAAAGGCACCACAAAACTTGTTGTACCTGCTTTCTGGGCTGAGATGGGGAACGGCTGAATTTTGGACTCGGCTGGTGACAAAATGTTCCAAACACACCCCATGCACACCTCCACCGGGGAAGGTGCCAGAAACGAGTTCTGTTGGTAGTTTTTACACTACCCCAGTAGGCAGCTGAAAGGCACCACAAAACTTGTTCTACCTGCTTTCTGGGCTGAGATGGGGAATCGCTGAATTTTGGACTCGGCTGGTGACAAAATGTTCCAAACACACCCCATGCACAACTCCACCGGGGAAGGTGCCAGAAACGAGTTCTGTTGGTAGTTTTTACACTACCCCGGTAGGCAGCTGAAAGGCCACCACTAAACTTGTTCTACCTGCTTTCTGGGCTGAGATGAGGAACGGCTGAATTTTGGACTCGGCTGCTGACAAAATGTTCCAAACATACCCCATGCACAATTCCACCGGGGAAGGTGCCAGAAACGAGTTCTGTTGGTAGTTTTTACACTACCCCGGTAGGCAGCTGAAAGGCACCACAAAACTTGTTCTACCTGCTTTCTGGGCTGAGATGGGGAACAGCTGAATTTTGGACCCGGCTGGTGACAAAATGTTCCAAACACACCCCATGCACAACTCCACCGGGGAAGGTGCCAGAAAACGAGTTCTGTTGGTAGTTTTTTACACTACCCCCGGTAGGCAGCTGAAAGGCACCACAAAACTTGTTGTACCTGCTTTCTGGGCTGAGATGGGGAACGGCTGAATTTTGGACTCGGCTGCTGACAAAATGTTCCAAACACACCCCATGCACACCTCCACCGGGGAAGGTGCCAGAAACGAGTTCTGTTGGTAGTTTTTACACTACCCTGGTAGGCAGCTGAAAGGCACCACAAAACTTGTTCTAACCTGCTTTCTGGGCTGAGATGGGGAACAGCTGAATTTTGGACCCGGCTGGTGACAAAATGTTCCAAACACACCCCATGCACAGCTCCACCGGCAGAGGTGCCAGAAACGAGTTCTCTTGGTAGTTTTTACACTACCCCGGTAGGGCAGCTGAAAGGCACCACAAAACTTGTTGTACACCTGCTTTCTGGGCTGAGATGGGGAACGGCTGAATTTTGGACTCGGCTGGTGACAAAATGTTCCAAACACACCCCATGCACAACTCCACCGGGGAAGGGGGCCAGAAACGAGTTCTGTTGGTAGTTTTTACACTACCCCGGTAGGCAAGAGAAAGGCACCACAAAACTTGTTCTACCTGCTTTCTGGGCTGAGATGGGGAATCGCTGAATTTTGGACTCGGCTGGTGACAAAATGTTCCAAACACACCCCATGCACAACTCCTCCGGGGAAGGTGCCAGAAACGAGTTCTGTTGGTAGTTTTTACACTACCCCCCGGTAGGCAAGAGAAAGGCACCACAAAACTTGTTCTACCTGCTTTCTGGGCTGAGATGGGGAACAGCTGAATTTTGGACTCGGCTGCTGACAAAAATGTTCCAAACACACCCCATGCACAACTCCACCGGGGAAGGTGCCAGAAACGAGTTCTGTTGGTAGTTTTTACACTACCCCCGGTAGGCAGCTGAAAGGCACCACAAAACTTGTTCTACCTGCTTTCTGGGCTGAGATGGGGAACAGCTGAATTTTGGACTCGGCTGCTGACAAAATGTTCCAAACACACCCCATGCACAACTCCACCGGGGAAGGTGCCAGAAACGAGTTCTGTTGGTAGTTTTTACAGTACCCCGGTAGGCAGCTGAAAGGCACCACAAAACTTGTTGTACCTGCTTTCTGGGCTGAGATGAGGAACGGCTGAATTTTGGACTCGGCTGGTGACAAAATGTTCCAAACACACCCCATGCACACCTCCACCGGGGAAGGTGCCAGAAACGAGTTCTGTTGGTAGTTTTTACACTACCCCCGGTAGGCAGCTGAAAGGCACCACAAAACTTGTTCTACCTGCTTTCTGGGCTGAGATGGGGAACAGCTGAGTTTTGGACTCGGCTGGTGACAAAATGTTCCAAACACACCCCATGCACAACTCCACCGGGGAAGGGGCCAGAAACGAGTTCTGTTGGTAGTTTTTACACTACCCCGGTAGGCAGCTGAAAGGCACCACAAAACTTGTTCTACCTGCTTTCTGGGCTGAGATGGGGAATCGCTGAATTTTCGACTCGGCTGGTGACAAAATGTTCCAAACACACCCCATGCACAACTCCACCGGGGAAGGTGCCAGAAACGAGTTCTGTTGGTAGTTTTTACAGTACCCCGGTAGGCAGCTGAAAGGCACCACAAAACTTGTTGTACCTGCTTTCTGGGCTGAGATGAGGAACGGCTGAATTTTGGACTCGGCTGGTGACAAAATGTTCCAAACACACCCCATGCACACCTCCACCGGGGAAGGTGCCAGAAACGAGTTCTGTTGGTAGTTTTTACACTACCCCGGTAGGCAGCTGAAAGGCACCACAAAACTTGTTGTACCTGCTTTCTGGGCTGAGATGGGGAACAGCTGAGTTTTGGACTCGGCTGGTGACAAAATGTTCCAAACACACCCCATGCACAACTCCACCGGGGAAGGGGCCAGAAACGAGTTCTGTTGGTAGTTTTTACACTACCCCGGTAGGCAGCTGAAAGGCACCACAAAACTTGTTCTACCTGCTTTCTGGGCTGAGATGGGGAATCGCTGAATTTTCGACTCGGCTGGTGACAAAATGTTCCAAACACACCCCATGCACAACTCCACCGGGGAAGGTGCCAGAAACGAGTTCTGTTGGTAGTTTTTACAGTACCCCAGTAGGCAGCTGAAAGGCACCACAAAACTTGTTGTACCTGCTTTCTGGGCTGAGATGGGGAACGGCTGAATTTTGGACTCGGCTGGTGACAAAATGTTCCAAACACACCCCATGCACAACTCCACCGGGGAAGGGGCCAGAAACGAGTTCTGTTGGTAGTTTTTACAGTACCCCGGTAGGCAGCTGAAAGGCACCACAAAACTTGTTGTACCTGCTTTCTGGGCTGAGATGGGGAATCGCTGAATTTTCGACTCGGCTGGTGACAAAATGTTCCAAACACACCCCATGCACAACTCCACCGGGGAAGGTGCCAGAAACGAGTTCTGTTGGTAGTTTTTACACTACCCCGGTAGGCAGCTGAAAGGCACCACAAAACTTGTTCTACCTGCTTTCTGGGCTGAGATGGGGAACGGCTGAATTTTGGACCCGGCTGGTGACAAAATGTTCCAAACACACCCCATGTACAACTCCACCGATGAAGGTGCCAGAAACGAGTTCTGTTGGTAGTTCTTACACTACCCCGGTAGGCAGCTGAAAGGCACCACAAAACTTGTTGTACCTGCTTTCTGGGCTGAGATGGGGAACGGCTGAATTTTGGACTCGGCTGGTGACAAAATGTTCCAAACACACCCCATGCACACCTCCACCGGGGAAGGTGCCAGAAACGAGTTCTGTTGGTAGTTTTTACACTACCCCAGTAGGCAGCTGAAAGGCACCACAAAACTTGTTCTACCTGCTTTCTGGGCTGAGATGGGGAATCGCTGAATTTTGGACTCGGCTGGTGACAAAATGTTCCAAACACACCCCATGCACAACTCCACCGGGGAAGGTGCCAGAAACGAGTTCTGTTGGTAGTTTTTACACTACCCCGGTAGGCAGCTGAAAGGCACCACTAAACTTGTTCTACCTGCTTTCTGGGCTGAGATGAGGAACGGCTGAATTTTGGACTCGGCTGCTGACAAAATGTTCCAAACACACCCCATGCACAACTCCACCGGGGAAGATGCCAGAAACGAGTTCTGTTGGTAGTTTTTACACTACCCCGGTAGGCAGCTGAAAGGCACCACAAAACTTGTTCTACCTGCTTTCTGGGCTGAGATGGGGAATCGCTGAATTTTCGACTCGGCTGGTGACAAAATGTTCCAAACACACCCCCATGCACAACTCCACCGGGGAAGGTGCCAGAAACGAGTTCTGTTGGTAGTTTTTACAGTACCCCAGTAGGCAGCTGAAAGGCACCACAAAACTTGTTGTACCTGCTTTCTGGGCTGAGATGGGGAACAGCTGAATTTTGGACTCGGCTGCTGACAAAATGTTCCAAACACACGCCATGCACAACTCCAACGGGGAAGGGGCCAGAAAACGAGTTCTGTTGGTAGTTTTTACAGTACACCGGTAGGCAGCTGAAAGGCACCACAAAACTTGTTGTACCTGCTTTCTGGGCTGAGATGAGGAACGGCTGAATTTTGGACTCGGCTGCTGACAAAATGTTCCAAACACACCCCATGCACAACTCCACTGGGGAAGGTGCCAGAAACGAGTTCTGTTGGTAGTTTTTACACTACCCCCCGGTAGGCAGCTGAAAGGCACCACAAAACTTGTTCTACCTGCTTTCTGGGCTGAGATGGGGAACAGCTGAATTTTGGACCCGGCTGGTGACAAAATGTTCCAAACACACCCCATGCACAACTCCACCGATGAAGGTGCCAGAAACGAGTTCTGTTGGTAGTTTTTACACTACCCCCGGTAGGCAGCTGAAAGGCACCACAAAACTTGTTGTACCTGCTTTCTGGGCTGAGATGGGGAACGGCTGAATTTTGGACTCGGCTGGTGAAAAAATGTTCCAAACACACCCCATGCACACCTCCACCGGGGAAGGTGCCAGAAACGAGTTCTGTTGGTAGTTTTTACAGTACCCTGGTAGGCAGCTGAAAGGCACCACAAAACTTGTACCTGCTTTCTGGGCAGAGATGGGGAACGGCTGAATTTTGGACTCGGCTGGTGACAAAATGTTCCAAACACACACCCCATGCACAACTCCACCGGGGAAGGTGCCAGAAACGAGTTCTGTTGGTAGTTTTTACACTACCCCCGGTAGGCAGCTGCAAGGCACCACAAAACTTGTTCTACCTGCTTTCTGGGCTGAGATGGGGAATAGCTGAATTTTGGACTCGGCTGGTAACAAAATGTTCCAAAACACACCCCATGCACAGCTCCACCGGGGAAGATGCCAGAAACGAGTTCTTTTGGTAGTTTTTACACTACCCCCCGGTAGGCAGCTGAAAGGCACCACAAAACTTGTTGTACCTGCTTTCTGGGCTGAGATGGGAACAGCTGAATTTTGGACTCGGCTGGTGACAAAATGTTCCAAACACACCCCATGCACAACTCCACCGGGGAAGGGGCCAGAAACGAGTTCTGTTGGTAGTTTTTTACAGTACCCCGGTAGGCAGCTGAAAGGCACCACAAAACTTGTTGTACCTGCTTTCTGGGCTGAGATGAGGAACGGCTGAATTTTGGACTCGGCTGGTGACAAAATGTTCCAAACACACCCCATGCACAACTCCACCGGGGAAGGTGCCAGAAACGAGTTCTGTTGGTAGTTTTTACACTACCCCCCGGTAGGCAGCTGAAAGGCACCACAAAACTTGTTCTACCTGCTTTCTGGGCTGAGATGGGGAACAGCTGAATTTTGGACCCGGCTGGTGACAAAATGTTCCAAACACACCCCATGCACAGCTCCACCGGGGAAGGAGCCAGAAACGAGTTCTGTTGGTAGTTTTTACACTACCCCGGTAGGCAGCTGAAAGGCACCACAAAACTTGTTGTACCTGCTTCTGGGCTGAGATGGGGAACAGCTGAATTTTGGACCCGGCTGGTGACAAAATGTTCCAAACACACCCCATGTACAACTCCACCGATGAAGGTGCCAGAAACGAGTTCTGTTGGTAGTTCTTACACTACCCCGGTAGGCAGCTGAAAGGCACCACAAAACTTGTTGTACCTGCTTTCTGGGCTGAGATGGGGAACGGCTGAATTTTGGACTCGGCTGGTGAAAAAATGTTCCAAACACACCCCATGCACACCTCCACCGGGGAAGGTGCCAGAAACGAGTTCTGTTGGTAGTTTTTTACAGTACCCTGGTAGGCAGCTGAAAGGCACCACAAAACTTGTACCTGCTTTCTGGGCAGAGATGGGGAACGGCTGAATTTTGGACTCGGCTGGTGACAAAATGTTCCAAACACACCCCATGCACAACTCCACCGGGGAAGGTGCCAGAAACGAGTTCTGTTGGTAGTTTTTACACTACCCCCGGTAGGCAGCTGAAAGGCACCACAAAACTTGTTCTACCTGCTTTCTGGGCTGAGATGGGGAATCGCTGAATTTTCGACTCGGCTGGTGACAAAAATGTTCCAAACACACCCCATGCACACCTCCACCGGGGAAGGGGCCAGAAACGAGTTCTGTTGGTAGTTTTTACAGTACCCCCGGTAGGCAGCTGAAAGGGCACCACAAAACTTGTTGTACCTGCTTTCTGGGCTGAGATGGGGAACGGCTGAATTTTGGACTCGGCTGGTGGACAAAATGTTCCAAACACACCCCATGCACACCTCCACCGGGGAAGGTGCCAGAAACGAGTTCTGTTGGTAGTTTTTACACTACCCCCGGTAGGCAGCTGAAAGGCACCACAAAACTTGTTGTACCTGCTTTCTGGGCTGAGATGGGGGAACGGCTGAATTTTGGACTCGGCTGGTGAAAAAATGTTCCAAACACACCCCCATGCACACCTCCACCGGGGAAGGTGCCAGAAACGAGTTCTGTTGGTAGTTTTTACACTACCACCGGTAGGCAGCTGAAAGGCACCACAAAACTTGTACCTGCTTTCTGGGCAGAGATGGGGAACGGCTGAATTTTGGACTCGGCTGGTGACAAAATGTTCCAAACACACCCCATGCACAACTCCACCCGGGGAAGGTGCCAGAAACGAGTTCTGTTGGTAGTTTTTACACTACCCCGGTAGGCAGCTGAAAGGCACCACAAAACTTGTTCTACCTGCTTTCTGGGCTGAGATGGGGAACGGCTGAATTTTGGACTCGGCTGGTGAAAAAAATGTTCCAAACACACCCCATGCACACCTCCACCGGGGAAGGTGCCAGAAACGAGTTCTGTTGGTAGTTTTTACAGTACCCTGGTAGGCAGCTGAAAGGCACCACAAAACTTGTACCTGCTTTCTGGGCAGAGATGGGGAATGGCTGAATTTTGGACTCGGCTGGTGACAAAATGTTCCAAACACACCCCCATGCACACCTCCACCCGGGGAAGGTGCCAGAAACGAGTTCTGTTGGTAGTTTTTTACACTACCCCCGGTAGGCAGCTGAAAGGCACCACAAAACTTGTTGTACCTGCTTTCTGGGCTGAGATGGGGAACGGCTGAATTTTGGACTCGGCTGGTGAAAAAAATGTTCCAAACACACCCCATGCACACCTCCACCGGGGAAGGTGCCAGAAACGAGTTCTGTTGGTAGTTTTTACAGTACCCTGGTAGGCAGCTGAAAGGCACCACAAAACTTGTACCTGCTTTCTGGGCAGAGATGGGGAACGGCTGAATTTTGGACTCGGCTGGTGACAAAATGTTCCAAACACACCCCCATGCACAACTCCACCGGGGAAGGTGCCAGAAACGAGTTCTGTTGGTAGTTTTTACACTACCCCCGGTAGGCAGCTGAAAGGCACCACAAAACTTGTTGTACCTGCTTTCTGGGCTGAGATGGGGAACAGCTGAATTTTGGACTCGGCTGCTGACAAAATGTTCCAAACACACCCCATGCACAACTCCACCGGGGAAGGGGCCAGAAACGAGTTCTGTTGGTAGTTTTTACAGTACCCCCGGTAGGCAGCTGAAAGGCACCACAAAACTTGTTCTACCTGCTTTCTGGGCTAGAGATGAAGATCAGCTGAAGTTTGGACCCGGCTGCTGACAAAATGTTCCAAACACACCCCATGCACAAGTCCACCGGGGAAGGTGCCAGAAACGAGTTCTGTTGGAGTTTTTACACTACCCCGGTAGGCAGCTGAAAGGCACCACAAAACTTGTTCTACCTGCTTTCTGGGCTGAGATGGGGAACAGCTGAATTTTGGACCCGGCTGGTGACAAAATGTTCCAAACACACCCCATGCACAGCTCCACCGGCAGAGGTGCCAGAAACGAGTTCTGTTGGTAGTTTTTACACTACCCCGGTAGGCAGCTGAAAGGCACCACAAAACTTGTTCTACCTGCTTTCTGGGCTGAGATGGGGAACGGCTGAATTTTGGACTCGGCTGGTGACAAAATGTTCCAAACACACCCCATGCACACCTCCACCGGGGAAGGTGCCAGAAACGAGTTCTGTTGGTAGTTTTTACAGTACCCTGGTAGGCAGCTGAAAGGCACCACAAAACTTGTACCTGCTTTCTGGGCAGAGATGGGGAACGGCTGAATTTTGGACTCGGCTGGTGACAAAATGTTCCAAACACACCCCATGCACAACTCCACCGGGGAAGGTGCCAGAAACGAGTTCTGTTGGTAGTTTTTACACTACCCCGGTAGGCAGCTGAAAGGCACCACAAAACTTGTTCTACCTGCTTTCTGGGCTGAGATGGGGATCAGCTGCATTTTGGACTCGGCTGGTGACAAAATGTTCCAAACACACCCCATGCACAACTCCACTAGGGAAGGTGCCAGAAACGAGTTCTGTTGGTAGTTTTTACAGTACCCCGGTAGGCAGCTGAAAGGCACCGCAAAACTTGTTGTACCTGCTTTCTGGGCTGAGATGGGGAATCGCTGAATTTTCGACTCGGCTGGTGACAAAATGTTCCAAACACACCCCATGCACAACTCCACCGGGGAAGGTGCCAGAAACGAGTTCTGTTGGTAGTTTTTACAGTACCCCAGTAGGCAGCTGAAAGGCACCACAAAACTTGTTGTACCTGCTTTCTGGGCTGAGATGGGGAACAGCTGAATTTTGGACTCGGCTGCTGACAAAATGTTCCAAACACACGCCATGCACAACTCCACCGGGGAAGGGGCCAGAAACGAGTTCTGTTGGTAGTTTTTACAGTACCCCGGTAGGCAGCTGAAAGGCACCACAAAACTTGTTGTACCTGCTTTCTGGGCTGAGATGAGGAACGGCTGAATTTTGGACTCGGCTGCTGACAAAATGTTCCAAACACACCCCATGCACAAGTCCACCGGGGAAGGTGCCAGAAACGAGTTCTGTTGGTAGTTTTTACACTACCCCCGGTAGGCAGCTGAAAGGCACCACAAAACTTGTTGTACCTGCTTTCTGGGCTGAGATGGGGAACGGCTGAATTTTGGACTCGGCTGGTGAAAAAATGTTCCAAACACACCCCATGCACACCTCCACCGGGGAAGGTGCCAGAAACGAGTTCTGTTGGTAGTTTTTACAGTACCCTGGTAGGCAGCTGAAAGGCACCACAAAACTTGTACCTGCTTTCTGGGCAGAGATGGGGAACGGCTGAATTTTGGACTCGGCTGGTGACAAAATGTTCCAAACACACCCCATGCACACCTCCACCGGGGAAGGTGCCAGAAACGAGTTCTGTTGGTAGTTTTTACAGTACCCTGGTAGGCAGCTGAAAGGCACCACAAAACTTGTACCTGCTTTCTGGGCAGAGATGGGGAACGGCTGAATTTTGGACTCGGCTGGTGACAAAATGTTCCAAACACACCCCATGCACAACTCCACCGGGGAAGGTGCCAGAAACGAGTTCTGTTGGTAGTTTTTACACTACCCCCGGTAGGCAGCTGAAAGGCACCACAAAACTTGTTCTACCTGCTTTCTGGGCTGAGATGGGGAATCGCTGAATTTTCGACTCGGCTGGTGACAAAATGTTCCAAACACACCCCATGCACACCTCCACCGGGGAAGGGGCCAGAAACGAGTTCTGTTGGTAGTTTTTACAGTACCCCGGTAGGCAGCTGAAAGGCACCACAAAACTTGTTGTACCTGCTTCCTGGGCTGAGATGGGGAACGGCTGAATTTTGGACTCGGCTGGTGACAAAATGTTCCAAACACACCCCATGCACACCTCCACCGGGGAAGGTGCCAGAAACGAGTTCTGTTGGTAGTTTTTACACTACCCCGGTAGGCAGCTGAAAGGCACCACAAAACTTGTTGTACCTGCTTTCTGGGCTGAGATGGGGAACGGCTGAATTTTGGACTCGGCTGGTGAAAAAATGTTCCAAACACACCCCCATGCACACCTCCACCGGGGAAGGTGCCAGAAACGAGTTCTGTTGGTAGTTTTTACAGTACCCTGGTAGGCAGCTGAAAGGCACCACAAAACTTGTACCTGCTTTCTGGGCAGAGATGGGGAACGGCTGAATTTTGGACTCGGCTGGTGACAAAATGTTCCAAACACACCCCATGCACAACTCCACCGGGGAAGGTGCCAGAAACGAGTTCTGTTGGTAGTTTTTACACTACCCCGGTAGGCAGCTGAAAGGCACCACAAAACTTGTTCTACCTGCTTTCTGGGCTGAGATGGGGAACGGCTGAATTTTGGACTCGGCTGGTGAAAAAATGTTCCAAACACACCCCATGCACACCTCCACCGGGGAAGGTGCCAGAAACGAGTTCTGTTGGTAGTTTTTACAGTACCCTGGTAGGCAGCTGAAAGGCACCACAAAACTTGTACCTGCTTTCTGGGCAGAGATGGGGAATGGCTGAATTTTGGACTCGGCTGCTGACAAAATGTTCCAAACACACCCCATGCACACCTCCACCGGGGAAGGTGCCAGAAACGAGTTCTGTTGGTAGTTTTTACACTACCCCGGTAGGCAGCTGAAAGGCACCACAAAACTTGTTGTACCTGCTTTCTGGGCTGAGATGGGGAACGGCTGAATTTTGGACTCGGCTGGTGAAAAAATGTTCCAAACACACCCCATGCACACCTCCACCGGGGAAGGTGCCAGAAACGAGTTCTGTTGGTAGTTTTTACAGTACCCTGGTAGGCAGCTGAAAGGCACCACAAAACTTGTACCTGCTTTCTGGGCAGAGATGGGGAACGGCTGAATTTTGGACTCGGCTGGTGACAAAATGTTCCAAACACACCCCATGCACAACTCCACCGGGGAAGGTGCCAGAAACGAGTTCTGTTGGTAGTTTTTACACTACCCCGGTAGGCAGCTGAAAGGCACCACAAAACTTGTTGTACCTGCTTTCTGGGCTGAGATGGGGAACAGCTGAATTTTGGACTCGGCTGCTGACAAAATGTTCCAAACACACCCCATGCACAACTCCACCGGGGAAGGGGCCAGAAACGAGTTCTGTTGGTAGTTTTTACAGTACCCCGGTAGGCAGCTGAAAGGCACCACAAAACTTGTTCTACCTGCTTTCTGGGCTAGAGATGAAGATCAGCTGAAGTTTGGACCCGGCTGCTGACAAAATGTTCCAAACACACCCCATGCACAAGTCCACCGGGGAAGGTGCCAGAAACGAGTTCTGTTGGTAGTTTTTACACTACCCCGGTAGGCAGCTGAAAGGCACCACAAAACTTGTTCTACCTGCTTTCTGGGCTGAGATGGGGAACAGCTGAATTTTGGACCCGGCTGGTGACAAAATGTTCCAAACACACCCCATGCACAGCTCCACCGGCAGAGGTGCCAGAAACGAGTTCTGTTGGTAGTTTTTACACTACCCCGGTAGGCAGCTGAAAGGCACCACAAAACTTGTTCTACCTGCTTTCTGGGCTGAGATGGGGAACGGCTGAATTTTGGACTCGGCTGGTGACAAAATGTTCCAAACACACCCCATGCACACCTCCACCGGGGAAGGTGCCAGAAACGAGTTCTGTTGGTAGTTTTTACAGTACCCTGGTAGGCAGCTGAAAGGCACCACAAAACTTGTACCTGCTTTCTGGGCAGAGATGGGGAACGGCTGAATTTTGGACTCGGCTGGTGACAAAATGTTCCAAACACACCCCATGCACAACTCCACCGGGGAAGGTGCCAGAAACGAGTTCTGTTGGTAGTTTTTACACTACCCCGGTAGGCAGCTGAAAGGCACCACAAAACTTGTTCTACCTGCTTTCTGGGCTGAGATGGGGAATAGCTGAATTTTCGACTCGGCTGGTGACAAAATGTTCCAAACACACCCCATGCACAACTCCACCGGGGAAGGTGCCAGAAACGAGTTCTGTTGGTAGTTTTTACAGTACCCCAGTAGGCAGCTGAAAGGCACCACAAAACTTGTTGTACCTGCTTTCTGGGCTGAGATGGGGAACAGCTGAATTTTGGACTCGGCTGCTGACAAAATGTTCCAAACACACGCCATGCACAACTCCACCGGGGAAGGTGCCAGAAACGAGTTCTGTTGGTAGTTTTTACAGTACCCCGGTAGGCAGCTGAAAGGCACCACAAAACTTGTTGTACCTGCTTTCTGGGCTGAGATGAGGAACGGCTGAATTTTGGACTCGGCTGCTGACAAAATGTTCCAAACACACCCCATGCACAACTCCACCGGGGAAGGTGCCAGAAACGAGTTCTGTTGGTAGTTTTTACACTACCCCAGTAGGCAGCTGAAAGGCACCACAAAACTTGTTCTACCTGCTTTCTGGGCTGAGATGGGGAACAGCTGAATTTTGGACCCGGCTGGTGACAAAATGTTCCAAACACACCCCATGCACAACTCCACCGATGAAGGTGCCAGAAACGAGTTCTGTTGGTAGTTTTTACACTACCCCGGTAGGCAGCTGAAAGGCACCACAAAACTTGTTGTACCTGCTTTCTGGGCTGACATGGGGAACGGCTGAATTTTGGACTCGGCTGGTGAAAAAATGTTCCAAACACACCCCATGCACACCTCCACCGGGGAAGGTGCCAGAAACGAGTTCTGTTGGTAGTTTTTACACTACCCCGGTAGGCAGCTGAAAGGCACCACAAAACTTGTTCTACCTGCTTTCTGGGCTGAGATGGGGAATAGCTGAATTTTGGACTCGGCTGGTAACAAAATGTTCCAAACACACCCCATGCACACCTCCACCGGGGAAGGGGCCAGAAACGAGTTCTGTTGGTAGTTTTTACAGTACCCCGGTAGGCAGCTGAAAGGCACCACAAAACTTGTTGTACCTGCTTTCTGGGCTGAGATGGGGAACGGCTGAATTTTGGACTCGGCTGGTGACAAAATGTTCCAAACACACCCCATGCACACCTCCACCGGGGAAGGTGCCAGAAACGAGTTCTGTTGGTAGTTTTTACACTACCCCCGGTAGGCAGCTGAAAGGCACCACAAAACTTGTTGTACCTGCTTTCTGGGCTGAGATGGGGAACGGCTGAATTTTGGACTCGGCTGGTGAAAAAATGTTCCAAACACACCCCATGCACACCTCCACCGGGGAAGGTGCCAGAAACGAGTTCTGTTGGTAGTTTTTACAGTACCCTGGTAGGCAGCTGAAAGGCACCACAAAACTTGTACCTGCTTTCTGGGCAGAGATGGGGAACGGCTGAATTTTGGACTCGGCTGGTGACAAAATGTTCCAAACACACCCCATGCACAACTCCACCGGGGAAGGTGCCAGAAACGAGTTCTGTTGGTAGTTTTTACACTACCCCGGTAGGCAGCTGAAAGGCACCACAAAACTTGTTGTACCTGCTTTCTGGGCTGAGATGGGGAACGGCTGAATTTTGGACTCGGCTGGTGAAAAAATGTTCCAAACACACCCCATGCACACCTCCACCGGGGAAGGTGCCAGAAACGAGTTCTGTTGGTAGTTTTTACAGTACCCTGGTAGGCAGCTGAAAGGCACCACAAAACTTGTACCTGCTTTCTGGGCAGAGATGGGGAATGGCTGAATTTTGGACTCGGCTGGTGACAAAATGTTCCAAACACACCCCATGCACACCTCCACCGGGGAAGGTGCCAGAAACGAGTTCTGTTGGTAGTTTTTACACTACCCCGGTAGGCAGCTGAAAGGCACCACAAAACTTGTTGTACCTGCTTTCTGGGGCTGAGATGGGGAACGGCTGAATTTTGGACTCGGCTGGTGAAAAAATGTTCCAAACACACCCCATGCACACCTCCACCGGGGAAGGTGCCAGAAACGAGTTCTGTTGGTAGTTTTTACAGTACCCTGGTAGGCAGCTGAAAGGCACCACAAAACTTGTACCTGCTTTCTGGGCAGAGATGGGGAACGGCTGAATTTTGGACTCGGCTGGTGACAAAATGTTCCAAACACACCCCATGCACAACTCCACCGGGGAAGGTGCCAGAAACGAGTTCTGTTGGTAGTTTTTACACTACCCCGGTAGGCAGCTGAAAGGCACCACAAAACTTGTTGTACCTGCTTTCTGGGCTGAGATGGGGAATAGCTGAATTTTGGACTCGGCTGGTAACAAAATGTTCCAAACACACCCCATGCACAGCTCCACCGGGGAAGATGCCAGAAACGAGTTCTGTTGGTAGTTTTTACACTACCCCGGTAGGCAGCTGAAAGGCACCACAAAACTTGTTGTACCTGCTTTCTGGGCTGAGATGGGGAACAGCTGAATTTTGGACTCGGCTGCTGACAAAATGTTCCAAACACACCCCATGCACACCTCCACCGGGGAAGGGGCCAGAAACGAGTTCTGTTGGTAGTTTTTACAGTACCCCGGTAGGCAGCTGAAAGGCACCACAAAACTTGTTCTACCTGCTTTCTGGGCTGAGATGAGGAACGGCTGAATTTTGGACTCGGCTGGTGACAAAATGTTCCAAACACACCCCATGCACAAGTCCACCGGGGAAGGTGCCAGAAACGAGTTCTGTTGGTAGTTTTTACACTACCCCGGTAGGCAGCTGAAAGGCACCACAAAACTTGTTCTACCTGCTTTCTGGGCTGAGATGGGGAACAGCTGAATTTTGGACCCGGCTGGTGACAAAATGTTCCAAACACACCCCATGCACAGCTCCACCGGCAGAGGTGCCAGAAACGAGTTCTGTTGGTAGTTTTTACACTACCCCGGTAGGCAGCTGAAAGGCACCACAAAACTTGTTCTACCTGCTTTCTGGGCTGACATGGGGAACGGCTGAATTTTGGACTCGGCTGGTGACAAAATGTTCCAAACACACCCCATGCACACCTCCACCGGGGAAGGTGCCAGAAACGAGTTCTGTTGGTAGTTTTTACAGTACCCTGGTAGGCAGCTGAAAGGCACCACAAAACTTGTACCTGCTTTCTGGGCAGAGATGGGGAACGGCTGAATTTTGGACTCGGCTGGTGACAAAATGTTCCAAACACACCCCATGCACAACTCCACCGGGGAAGGTGCCAGAAACGAGTTCTGTTGGTAGTTTTTACACTACCCCGGTAGGCAGCTGAAAGGCACCACAAAACTTGTTCTACCTGCTTTCTGGGCTGAGATGGGGAATAGCTGAATTTTCGACTCGGCTGGTGACAAAATGTTCCAAACACACCCCATGCACAGCTCCACCGGCAGAGGTGCCAGAAACGAGTTCTGTTGGTAGTTTTTACACTACCCCGGTAGGCAGCTGAAAGGCACCACAAAACTTGTTCTACCTGCTTTCTGGGCTGAGATGGGGAACGGCTGAATTTTGGACTTGGCTGGTGACAAAATGTTCCAAACACACCCCATGCACACCTCCACCGGGGAAGGAGCCAGAAACGAGTTCTGTTGGTAGTTTTTACACTACCCCGGTAGGCAGCTGAAAGGCACCACAAAACTTGTTCTACCTGCTTTCTGGGCTGAGATGGGGAATCGCTGAATTTTGGACTCGGCTGGTGACAAAATGTTCCAAACACACCCCATGCACACCTTCACTGGCAAAGGTGCCAGAAACGAGTTCTGTTGGTAGTTTTTACAGTACCCTGGTAGGCAGCTGAAAGGCACCACAAAACTTGTACCTGCTTTCTGGGCAGAGATGGGGAACGGCTGAATTTTGGACTCGGCTGGTGACAAAATGTTCCAAACACACCCCATGCACAACTCCACCGGGGAAGGTGCCAGAAACGAGTTCTGTTGGTAGTTTTTACACTACCCCGGTAGGCAGCTGAAAGGCACCACAAAACTTGTTCTACCTGCTTTCTGGGCTGAGATGGGGAATAGCTGAATTTTGGACTCGGCTGGTAACAAAATGTTCCAAACACACCCCATGCACAGCTCCACCGGGGAAGATGCCAGAAACGAGTTCTGTTGGTAGTTTTTACACTACCCCGGTAGGCAGCTGAAAGGCACCACAAAACTTGTTCTACCTGCTTTCTGGGCTGAGATGGGGAATCGCTGAATTTTCGACTCGGCTGGTGACAAAATGTTCCAAACACACCCCATGCACAACTCCACCGGGGAAGGTGCCAGAAACGAGTTCTGTTGGTAGTTTTTACAGTACCCCAGTAGGCAGCTGAAAGGCACCACAAAACTTGTTGTACCTGCTTTCTGGGCTGAGATGGGGAACAGCTGAATTTTGGACTCGGCTGCTGACAAAATGTTCCAAACACACGCCATGCACAACTCCACCGGGGAAGGGGCCAGAAACGAGTTCTGTTGGTAGTTTTTACAGTACCCCGGTAGGCAGCTGAAAGGCACCACAAAACTTGTTGTACCTGCTTTCTGGGCTGAGATGAGGAACGGCTGAATTTTGGACTCGGCTGCTGACAAAATGTTCCAAACACACCCCATGCACAACTCCACCGATGAAGGTGCCAGAAACGAGTTCTGTTGGTAGTTTTTACACTACCCCGGTAGGCAGCTGAAAGGCACCACAAAACTTGTTCTACCTGCTTTCTGGGCTGACATGGGGAACGGCTGAATTTTGGACTCGGCTGCTGACAAAATGTTCCAAACACACCCCATGCACACCTCCACCGGGGAAGGTGCCAGAAACGAGTTCTGTTGGTAGTTTTTACAGTACCCTGGTAGGCAGCTGAAAGGCACCACAAAACTTGTACCTGCTTTCTGGGCAGAGATGGGGAACGGCTGAATTTTGGACTCGGCTGGTGACAAAATGTTCCAAACACACCCCATGCACAACTCCACCGGGGAAGGTGCCAGAAACGAGTTCTGTTGGTAGTTTTTACACTACCCCGGTAGGCAGCTGAAAGGCACCACAAAACTTGTTCTACCTGCTTTCTGGGCTGAGATGGGGAATAGCTGAATTTTGGACTCGGCTGGTAACAAAATCTTCCAAACACACCCCATGCACAGCTCCACCGGGGAAGATGCCAGAAACGAGTTCTGTTGGTAGTTTTTACACTACCCCGGTAGGCAGCTGAAAGGCACCACAAAACTTGTTGTACCTGCTTTCTGGGCTGAGATGGGGAACAGCTGAATTTTGGACTCGGCTGCTGACAAAATGTTCCAAACACACCCCATGCACAACTCCACCGGGGAAGGGGCCAGAAACGAGTTCTGTTGGTAGTTTTTGCAGTACCCCGGTAGGCAGCTGAAAGGCACCACAAAACTTGTTGTACCTGCTTACTGGGCTGAGATGAGGAACGGCTGAATTTTGGACTCGGCTGGTGACAAAATGTTCCAAACACACCCCATGCACACCTTCACTGGCAAAGGTGCCAGAAACGAGTTCCGTTGGTAGTTTTTACACTACCCCGGTAGGCAGCTGAAAGGCACCAGAAAACTTGTTCTACCTGCTTTCTGGGCTGAGATGGGGAATCGCTGAATTTTGGACTCGGCTGGTGACAAAATGTTCCAAACACACCCCATGCACACCTCCACTGGCAAAGGTGCCAGAAACGAGTTCTGTTGGTAGTTTTTACACTACCCCGGTAGGCAAGAGAAAGGCACCACAAAACTTGTTCTACCTGCTTTCTGGGCTGAGATGGGGAACAGCTGAATTTTGGACTCGGCTGCTGACAAAATGTTCCAAACACACTCCATGCACAACTCCACCGGGGAAGGTGCCAGAAACGAGTTCTGTTGGTAGTTTTTACACTACCCCGGTAGGCAGCTGAAAGGCACCACAAAACTTGTTCTACCTGCTTTCTGGGCTGAGATGGGGAACAGCTGAGTTTTGGACTCGGCTGGTGACAAAATGTTCCAAACACACCCCATGCACAACTCCACCGAGGAAGGTGCCAGAAACGAGTTCTGTTGGTAGTTTTTACAGTACCCCGGTAGGCAGCTGAAAGGCACCACTAAACTTGTTCTACCTGCTTTCTGGGCTGAGATGAGGAACGGCTGAATTTTGGACTCGGCTGGTGACAAAATGTTCCAAACACACCCCATGCACAACTCCACCGGGGAAGGTGCCAGAAACGAGTTCTGTTGGTAGTTTTTACACTACCCCGGTAGGCAGCTGAAAGGCACCACAAAACTTGTACCTGCTTTCTGGGCAGAGATGGGGAACGGCTGAATTTTGGACTCGGCTGGTGACAAAATGTTCCAAACACACCCCATGCACAACTCCACCGGGGAAGGAGCCAGAAACGAGTTCTGTTGGTAGTTTTTACACTACCCCGGTAGGCAGCTGAAAGGCACCACAAAACTTGTTCTACCTGCTTTCTGGGCTGAGATGGGGAACAGCTGAATTTTGGACTCGGCTGGTAACAAAATGTTCCAAACACACCCCATGCACAGCTCCACCGGGGAAGGTGCCAGAAATGAGTTCTGTTGGTAGTTTTTACAGTACCCCAGTAGGCAGCTGAAAGGCACCACAAAACTTGTTGTACCTGCTTTCTGGGCTGAGATGGGGAACAGCTGAATTTTGGACTCGGCTGCTGACAAAATGTTCCAAACACACGCCATGCACAACTCCACCGGGGAAGGGGCCAGAAACGAGTTCTGTTGGTAGTTTTTACAGTACCCCGGTAGGCAGCTGAAAGGCACCACAAAACTTGTTGTACCTGCTTTCTGGGCTGAGATGAGGAACGGCTGAATTTTGGACTCGGCTGCTGACAAAATGTTCCAAACACACCCCATGCACAACTCCACCGGGGAAGGTGCCAGAAACGAGTTCTGTTGGTAGTTTTTACACTACCCCGGTAGGCAGCTGAAAGGCACCACAAAACTTGTTCTACCTGCTTTCTGGGCTGAGATGGGGAACAGCTGAGTTTTGGACCCGGCTGGTGACAAAATGTTCCAAACACACCCCATGCACAACTCCACCGATGAAGGTGCCAGAAACGAGTTCTGTTGGTAGTTTTTACACTACCCCGGTAGGCAGCTGAAAGGCACCACAAAACTTGTTGTACCTGCTTTCTGGGCTGAGATGGGGAACGGCTGAATTTTGGACTCGGCTGGTGACAAAATGTTCCAAACACACCCCATGCACACCTCCACCGGGGAAGGTGCCAGAAACGAGTTCTGTTGGTAGTTTTTACACTACCCCGGTAGGCAGCTGAAAGGCACCACAAAACTTGTTCTACCTGCTTACTGGGCTGAGATGGGGAATCGCTGAATTTTGGACTCGGCTGGTGACAAAATGTTCCAAACACACCCCATGCACACCTTCACTGGCAAAGGTGCCAGAAACGAGTTCTGTTGGTAGTTTTTACACTACCCCGGTAGGCAGCTGAAAGGCACCACAAAACTTGTTCTACCTGCTTTATGGGCTGAGATGGGGAACAGCTGAATTTTGGACTCGGCTGCTGACAAAATGTTCCAAACACACCCCATGCACAACTCCACCGGGGAAGGTGCCAGAAACGAGTTCTGTTGGTAGTTTTTACACTACCCCGGTAGGCAGCTGAAAGGCACCACAAAACTTGTTCTACCTGCTTTCTGGGCTGAGATGGGGAATAGCTGAATTTTGGACTCGGCTGGTAACAAAATGTTCCAAACACACCCCATGCACAGCTCCACCGGGGAAGGTGCCAGAAATGAGTTCTGTTGGTAGTTTTTACAGTACCCCAGTAGGCAGCTGAAAGGCACCACAAAACTTGTTGTACCTGCTTTCTGGGCTGAGATGGGGAACAGCTGAATTTTGGACTCGGCTGCTGACAAAATGTTCCAAACACACGCCATGCACAACTCCACCGGGGAAGGGGCCAGAAACGAGTTCTGTTGGTAGTTTTTACACTACCCCGGTAGGCAGCTGAAAGGCACCACAAAACTTGTTGTACCTGCTTTCTGGGCTGAGATGAGGAACGGCTGAATTTTGGACTCGGCTGCTGACAAAATGTTCCAAACACACCCCATGCACAACTCCACCGGGGAAGGTGCCAGAAACGAGTTCTGTTGGTAGTTTTTACACTACCCCGGTAGGCAGCTGAAAGGCACCACAAAACTTGTTGTACCTGCTTTCTGGGCTGAGATGAGGAACGGCTGAATTTTGGACTCGGCTGCTGACAAAATGTTCCAAACACACCCCATGCACAACTCCACCGGGGAAGGTGCCAGAAACGAGTTCTGTTGGTAGTTTTTACAGTACCCTGGTAGGCAGCTGAAAGGCACCACAAAACTTGTTGTACCTGCTTTCTGGGCAGAGATGGGGAACGGCTGAATTTTGGACTCGGCTGGTGACAAAATGTTCCAAACACACCCCATGCACAACTCCACCGGGGAAGGTGCCAGAAACGAGTTCTGTTGGTAGTTTTTACACTACCCCGGTAGGCAGCTGAAAGGCACCACAAAACTTGTTCTACCTGCTTTCTGGGCTGAGATGGGGAATAGCTGAATTTTGGACTCGGCTGGTGACAAAATGTTCCAAACACACCCCATGCACAGCTCCACCGGGGAAGATGCCAGAAACGAGTTCTGTTGGTAGTTTTTACACTACCCCGGTAGGCAGCTGAAAGGCACCACAAAACTTGTTGTACCTGCTTTCTGGGCTGAGATGGGGAACAGCTGAATTTTGGACTCGGCTGCTGACAAAATGTTCCAAACACACGCCATGCACAACTCCACCGGGGAAGGGGCCAGAAACGAGTTCTGTTGGTAGTTTTTACAGTACCCCGGTAGGCAGCTGAAAGGCACCACAAAACTTGTTGTACCTGCTTTCTGGGCTGAGATGAGGAACGGCTGAATTTTGGACTCGGCTGGTGACAAAATGTTCCAAACACACCCCATGCACAAGTCCACCGGGGAAGGTGCCAGAAACGAGTTCTGTTGGTAGTTTTTACAGTACCCCGGTAGGCAGCTGAAAGGCACCACAAAACTTGTTCTACCTGCTTTCTGGGCTGAGATGGGGAACAGCTGAATTTTGGACCCGGCTGGTGACAAAATGTTCCAAACACACCCCATGCACAGCTCCACCGGCAGAGGTGCCAGAAACGAGTTCTGTTGGTAGTTTTTACACTACCCCGGTAGGCAGCTGAAAGGCACCAGAAAACTTGTTCTACCTGCTTTCTGGGCTGAGATGGGGAACAGCTGAATTTTGGACCCGGCTGGTGACAAAATGTTCCAAACACACCCCATGCACACCTCCACCGGGGAAGGTGCCAGAAACGAGTTCTGTTGGTAGTTTTTACAGTACCCTGGTAGGCAGCTGAAAGGCACCACAAAACTTGTACCTGCTTTCTGGGCAGAGATGGGGAACGGCTGAATTTTGGACTCGGCTGGTGACAAAATGTTCCAAACACACCCCATGCACAACTCCACCGGGGAAGGTGCCAGAAACGAGTTCTGTTGGTAGTTTTTACACTACCCCGGTAGGCAGCTGAAAGGCACCACAAAACTTGTTCTACCTGCTTTCTGGGCTGAGATGGGGAATAGCTGAATTTTGGACCCGGCTGGTGACAAAATGTTCCAAACACACCCCATGCACAGCTCCACCGGCAGAGGTGCCAGAAACGAGTTCTGTTGGTAGTTTTTACAGTACCCTGGTAGGCAGCTGAAAGGCACCACAAAACTTGTTGTACCTGCTTTCTGGGCTGAGATGAGGAACGGCTGAATTTTGGACTCGGCTGGTGACAAAATGTTCCAAACACACCCCATGCACAACTCCACCGGCAAAGGTGCCAGAAACGAGTTCTGTTGGTAGTTTTTACACTACCCCGGTAGGCAGCTGAAAGGCACCACAAAACTTGTTCTACCTGCTTTCTGGGCTGAGATGGGGAACAGCTGAATTTTGGACCCGGCTGGTGACAAAATGTTCCAAACACACCCCATGCACAGCTCCACCGGCAGAGGTGCCAGAAACGAGTTCTGTTGGTAGTTTTTACACTACCCCGGTAGGCAGCTGAAAGGCACCACAAAACTTGTTGTACCTGCTTTCTGGGCTGAGATGGGGAATCGCTGAATTTTGGACTCGGCTGGTGACAAAATGTTCCAAACACACCCCATGCACAACTCCAACGGGGAAGGTGCCAGAAATGAGTTCCGTTGGTAGTTTTTACACTACCCCGGTAGGTAGCTGAAAGGCACCACAAAACTTGTTCTACCTGCTTTCTGGGCTGAGATGGGGAATCGCTGAATTTTGGACTCGGCTGGTGACAAAATGTTCCAAACACACCCCATGCACACCTTCTCTGGCAAAGGTGCCAGAAACGAGTTCTGTTGGTAGTTTTTACACTACCCCGGTAGGCAGCTGAAAGGCACCAGAAAAGTTGTTCTACCTGCTTTCTGGGCTGAGATGGAGAATCGCTGAATTTTGGACTCGGCTGCTGACAAAATATTCCAAACACACCCCATGCACAACTCCACCGGGGAAGGTGCCAGAAACGAGTTCTGTTGGTAGTTTTTACAGTACCCCAGTAGGCAGCTGAAAGGCACCACAAAAGTTTTTCTACCTGCTTTCTGGGCTGAGATGGGGATCAGCTGAAGTTTGGACTCGGCTGCTGACAAAATGTTCCAAACACACCCCATGCACAACTCCACGGGGGAAGGTGCCAGAAACGAGTTCTGTTGGTAGTTTTTACAGTACCCCGGTAGGCAGCTGAAAGGCACCACAAAACTTGTTCTACCTGCTTTCTGGGCTGAGATGGGGAACAGCTGAATTTTGGACTCGGCTGCTGACAAAATGTTCCAAACACACCCCATGCACAGCTCCACCGAGGAAGGTGCCAGAAACGAGTTCTGTTCGTAGTTTTTACACTACCCCGGTAGGCAGCTGAAAGGCACCACAAATCTTGTTGTACCTGCTTTCTGGGCTGAGATGGGGAACGGCTGAATTTTGGACTCGGCTGCTGACAAAATGTTCCAAACACACCCCATGCACAACTCCACCGGGGAAGGTGCCAGAAACGAGTTCTGTTGGTAGTTTTTACACTACCCCGGTAGGCAGCTGAAAGGCACCACAAAACTTGTACCTGCTTTCTGGGCAGAGATGGGGAACGGCTGAATTTTGGACTCGGCTGGTGACAAAATGTTCCAAACACACCCCATGCACAACTCCACCGGGGAAGGTGCCAGAAACGAGTTCTGTTGGTAGTTTTTACACTACCCCGGTAGGCAGCTGAAAGGCACCACAAAACTTGTTCTACCTGCTTTCTGGGCTGAGATGGGGAATAGCTGAATTTTGGACTCGGCTGGTAACAAAATGTTCCAAACACACCCCATGCACAACTCCACCGGGGAAGGTGCCAGAAATGAGTTCTGTTGGTAGTTTTTACAGTACCCCAGTAGGCAGCTGAAAGGCACCACAAAACTTGTTGTACCTGCTTTCTGGGCAGAGATGGGGAACGGCTGAATTTTGGACTCGGCTGGTGACAAAATGTTCCAAACACACGCCATGCACAACTCCACCGGGGAAGGGGCCAGAAATGAGTTCTGTTGGTAGTTTTTACACTACCCCGGTAGGCAGCTGAAAGGCACCACAAAACTTGTTGTACCTGCTTTCTGGGCTGAGATGAGGAACGGCTGAATTTTGGACTCGGCTGCTGACAAAATGTTCCAAACACACCCCATGCACAACTCCACCGGGGAAGGTGCCAGAAACGAGTTCTGTTGGTAGTTTTTACACTACCCCGGTAGGCAGCTGAAAGGCACCAGAAAACTTGTTGTACCTGCTTTCTGGGCTGAGATGGGGAACAGCTGAATTTTGGACCCGGCTGGTGACAAAATGTTCCAAACACACCCCATGCACAACTCCACCGATGAAGGTGCCAGAAACGAGTTCTGTTGGTAGTTTTTACACTACCCCGGTAGGCAGCTGAAAGGCACCACAAAACTTGTTGTACCTGCTTTCTGGGCTGAGATGGGGAACGGCTGAATTTTGGACTCGGCTGGTGAAAAAATGTTCCAAACACACCCCATGCACACCTCCACCGGGGAAGGTGCCAGAAACGAGTTCTGTTGGTAGTTTTTACAGTACCCTGGTAGGCAGCTGAAAGGCACCACAAAACTTGTACCTGCTTTCTGGGCAGAGATGGGGAACGGCTGAATTTTGGACTCGGCTGGTGACAAAATGTTCCAAACACACCCCATGCACAACTCCACCGGGGAAGGTGCCAGAAACGAGTTCTGTTGGTAGTTTTTACACTACCCCGGTAGGCAGCTGAAAGGCACCACAAAACTTGTTCTACCTGCTTTCTGGGCTGAGATGGGGAATAGCTGAATTTTGGACTCGGCTGGTGACAAAATGTTCCAAACACACCCCATGCACAGCTCCACCGGGGAAGATGCCAGAAACGAGTTCTGTTGGTAGTTTTTACAGTACCCCGGTAGGCAGCTGAAAGGCACCACAAAACTTGTTGTACCTGCTTTCTGGGCTGAGATGGGGAACAGCTGAATTTTGGACTCGGCTGCTGACAAAATGTTCCAAACACACGCCATGCACAACTCCACCGGGGAAGGGGCCAGAAACGAGTTCTGTTGGTAGTTTTTACAGTACCCCGGTAGGCAGCTGAAAGGCACCACAAAACTTGTTGTACCTGCTTTCTGGGCTGAGATGAGGAACGGCTGAATTTTGGACTCGGCTGCTGACAAAATGTTCCAAACACACCCCATGCACAACTCCACCGGGGAAGGTGCCAGAAACGAGTTCTGTTGGTAGTTTTTACACTACCCCGGTAGGCAGCTGAAAGGCACCAGAAAACTTGTTGTACCTGCTTTCTGGGCTGAGATGGGGAACAGCTGAATTTTGGACCCGGCTGGTGACAAAATGTTCCAAACACACCCCATGCACAACTCCACCGATGAAGGTGCCAGAAACGAGTTCTGTTGGTAGTTTTTACACTACCCCGGTAGGCAGCTGAAAGGCACCACAAAACTTGTTGTACCTGCTTTCTGGGCTGAGATGGGGAACGGCTGAATTTTGGACTCGGCTGGTGAAAAAATGTTCCAAACACACCCCATGCACACCTCCACCGGGGAAGGTGCCAGAAACGAGTTCTGTTGGTAGTTTTTACAGTACCCTGGTAGGCAGCTGAAAGGCACCACAAAACTTGTA
The DNA here is from genome assembly GCF_023638135.1 of Falco biarmicus. Classification (NCBI taxonomy): domain Eukaryota; kingdom Metazoa; phylum Chordata; class Aves; order Falconiformes; family Falconidae; genus Falco; species Falco biarmicus. The sequence goes on from NW_026611766.1 coordinate 59,069, forward strand.
CCTGCTTTCTGGGCAGAGATGGGGAACGGCTGAATTTTGGACTCGGCTGGTGACAAAATGTTCCAAACACACCCCATGCACAACTCCACCGGGGAAGGTGCCAGAAACGAGTTCTGTTGGTAGTTTTTACACTACCCCGGTAGGCAGCTGAAAGGCACCACAAAACTTGTTCTACCTGCTTTCTGGGCTGAGATGGGGAATAGCTGAATTTTGGACTCGGCTGGTGACAAAATGTTCCAAACACACCCCATGCACACCTCCACCGGGGAAGATGCCAGAAACGAGTTCTGTTGGTAGTTTTTACACTACCCCGGTAGGCAAGAGAAAGGCACCACAAAACTTGTTGTACCTGCTTTCTGGGCTGAGATGGGGAACAGCTGAATTTTGGACTCGGCTGCTGACAAAATGTTCCAAACACACCCCATGCACAACTCCACCGGGGAAGGGGCCAGAAACGAGTTCTGTTGGTAGTTTTTACAGTACCCCGGTAGGCAAGAGAAAGGCACCACAAAACTTGTTCTACCTGCTTTCTGGGCTGAGATGGGGAACAGCTGAATTTTGGACCCGGCTGGTGACAAAATGTTCCAAACACACCCCATGCACAGCTCCACCGGCAGAGGTGCCAGAAACGAGTTCTGTTGGTAGTTTTTACACTACCCCGGTAGGCAGCTGAAAGGCACCAGAAAACTTGTTCTACCTGCTTTCTGGGCTGAGATGGGGAACAGCTGAATTTTGGACCCGGCTGGTGACAAAATGTTCCAAACACACCCCATGCACAACTCCACCGGGGAAGGTGCCAGAAACGAGTTCTGTTGGTAGTTTTTACACTACCCCGGTAGGCAGCTGAAAGGCACCACAAAACTTGTTGTACCTGCTTTCTGGGCTGACATGGGGAACGGCTGAATTTTGGACTCGGCTGGTGACAAAATGTTCCAAACACACCCCATGCACAACTCCACCGGGGAAGGTGCCAGAAACGAGTTCTGTTGGTAGTTTTTACACTACCCCGGTAGGCAGCTGAAAGGCACCACAAAACTTGTTCTACCTGCTTTCTGGGCTGAGATGGGGAATAGCTGAATTTTGGACTCGGCTGGTGACAAAATGTTCCAAACACACCCCATGCACAGCTCCACCGGGGAAGATGCCAGAAACGAGTTCTGTTGGTAGTTTTTACACTACCCCGGTAGGCAGCTGAAAGGCACCACAAAACTTGTTGTACCTGCTTTCTGGGCTGAGATGGGGAACAGCTGAATTTTGGACTCGGCTGCTGACAAAATGTTCCAAACACACGCCATGCACAACTCCACCGGGGAAGGGGCCAGAAACGAGTTCTGTTGGTAGTTTTTACAGTACCCCGGTAGGCAGCTGAAAGGCACCACAAAACTTGTTGTACCTGCTTTCTGGGCTGAGATGAGGAACGGCTGAATTTTGGACTCGGCTGGTGACAAAATGTTCCAAACACACCCCATGCACAAGTCCACCGGGGAAGGTGCCAGAAAGGAGTTCCGTTGGTAGTTTTTACACTACCCCGGTAGGCAGCTGAAAGGCACCACAAAACTTGTTCTACCTGCTTTCTGGGCTGAGATGGGGAACAGCTGAATTTTGGACCCGGCTGGTGACAAAATGTTCCAAACACACCCCATGCACAGCTCCACCGGGGAAGGGGCCAGAAACGAGTTCTGTTGGTAGATTTTACACTACCCCGGTAGGCAGCTGAAAGGCACCACAAAACTTGTTCTACCTGCTTTCTGGGCTGAGATGGGGAACAGCTGAATTTTGGACCCGGCTGGTGACAAAATGTTCCAAACACACCCCATGCACAACTCCACCGATGAAGGTGCCAGAAACGAGTTCTGTTGGTAGTTTTTACACTACCCCGGTAGGCAGCTGAAAGGCACCACAAAACTTGTTGTACCTGCTTTCTGGGCTGACATGGGGAACGGCTGAATTTTGGACTCGGCTGGTGACAAAATGTTCCAAACACACCCCATGCACACCTCCACCGGGGAAGGTGCCAGAAACGAGTTCTGTTGGTAGTTTTTACAGTACCCTGGTAGGCAGCTGAAAGGCACCACAAAACTTGTACCTGCTTTCTGGGCAGAGATGGGGAACGGCTGAATTTTGGACTCGGCTGGTGACAAAATGTTCCAAACACACCCCATGCACAACTCCACCGGGGAAGGTGCCAGAAACGAGTTCTGTTGGTAGTTTTTACACTACCCCGGTAGGCAGCTGAAAGGCACCACAAAACTTGTTCTACCTGCTTTCTGGGCTGAGATGGGGAATAGCTGAATTTTGGACTCGGCTGGTGACAAAATGTTCCAAACACACCCCATGCACAGCTCCACCGGGGAAGATGCCAGAAACGAGTTCTGTTGGTAGTTTTTACACTACCCCGGTAGGCAGCTGAAAGGCACCACAAAACTTGTTGTACCTGCTTTCTGGGCTGAGATGGGGAACAGCTGAATTTTGGACTCGGCTGCTGACAAAATGTTCCAAACACACGCCATGCACAACTCCACCGGGGAAGGGGCCAGAAACGAGTTCTGTTGGTAGTTTTTACAGTACCCCGGTAGGCAGCTGAAAGGCACCACAAAACTTGTTGTACCTGCTTTCTGGGCTGAGATGAGGAACGGCTGAATTTTGGACTCGGCTGGTGACAAAATGTTCCAAACACACCCCATGCACAAGTCCACCGGGGAAGGTGCCAGAAACGAGTTCTGTTGGTAGTTTTTACACTACCCCGGTAGGCAGCTGAAAGGCACCACAAAACTTGTTCTACCTGCTTTCTGGGCTGAGATGGGGAACAGCTGAATTTTGGACCCGGCTGGTGACAAAATGTTCCAAACACACCCCATGCACAGCTCCACCGGCAGAGGTGCCAGAAACGAGTTCTGTTGGTAGTTTTTACACTACCCCGGTAGGCAGCTGAAAGGCACCACAAAACTTGTTGTACCTGCTTTCTGGGCTGAGATGGGGAATCGCTGAATTTTGGACTCGGCTGGTGACAAAATGTTCCAAACACACCCCATGCACAACTCCAACGGGGAAGGTGCCAGAAACGAGTTCCGTTGGTAGTTTTTACACTACCCCGGTAGGTAGCTGAAAGGCACCACAAAACTTGTTCTACCTGCTTTCTGGGCTGAGATGGGGAATCGCTGAATTTTCGACTCGGCTGGTGACAAAATGTTCCAAACACACCCCATGCACACCTTCTCTGGCAAAGGTGCCAGAAACGAGTTCTGTTGGTAGTTTTTACAGTACCCCGGTAGGCAGCTGAAAGGCACCAGAAAAGTTGTTCTACCTGCTGTCTGGGCTGAGATGGAGAATCGCTGAATTTTGGACTCGGCTGCTGACAAAATATTCCAAACACACCCCATGCACAACTCCACCGGGGAAGGTGCCAGAAACGAGTTCTGTTGGTAGTTTTTACAGTACCCCGGTAGGCAGCTGAAAGGCACAACAAAACTTGTTCTACCTGCTTTCTGGGCTGAGATGGGGAACAGCTGAATTTTGGACTCGGCTGCTGACAAAATGTTCCAAACACACCCCATGCACAACTCCACCGAGGAAGGTGCCAGAAACGAGTTCTGTTCGTAGTTTTTACACTACCCCGGTAGGCAGCTGAAAGGCACCACAAATCTTGTTGTACCTGCTTTCTGGGCTGAGATGGGGAACGGCTGAATTTTGGACTCGGCTGCTGACAAAATGTTCCAAACACACCCCATGCACAACTCCACCGGGGAAGGTGCCAGAAACGAGTTCTGTTGGTAGTTTTTACACTACCCCGGTAGGCAGCTGAAAGGCACCACAAAACTTGTACCTGCTTTCTGGGCAGAGATGGGGAACGGCTGAATTTTGGACTCGGCTGGTGACAAAATGTTCCAAACACACCCCATGCACAACTCCACCGGGGAAGGAGCCAGAAACGAGTTCTGTTGGTAGTTTTTACACTACCCCGGTAGGCAGCTGAAAGGCACCACAAAACTTGTTCTACCTGCTTTCTGGGCTGAGATGGGGAATAGCTGAATTTTGGACTCGGCTGGTAACAAAATGTTCCAAACACACCCCATGCACAGCTCCACCGGGGAAGGTGCCAGAAATGAGTTCTGTTGGTAGTTTTTACAGTACCCCAGTAGGCAGCTGAAAGGCACCACAAAACTTGTTGTACCTGCTTTCTGGGCTGAGATGGGGAACAGCTGAATTTTGGACTCGGCTGCTGACAAAATGTTCCAAACACACGCCATGCACAAATCCACCGGGGAAGGTGCCAGAAACGAGTTCTGTTGGTAGTTTTTACACTACCCCGGTAGGCAGCTGAAAGGCACCACAAAACTTGTTGTACCTGCTTTCTGGGCTGAGATGAGGAACGGCTGAATTTTGGACTCGGCTGCTGACAAAATGTTCCAAACACACCCCATGCACAACTCCACCGGGGAAGGTGCCAGAAACGAGTTCTGTTGGTAGTTTTTACACTACCCCGGTAGGCAGCTGAAAGGCACCAGAAAACTTGTTGTACCTGCTTTCTGGGCTGAGATGGGGAACAGCTGAATTTTGGACCCGGCTGGTGACAAAATGTTCCAAACACACCCCATGCACAACTCCACCGATGAAGGTGCCAGAAACGAGTTCTGTTGGTAGTTTTTACACTACCCCGGTAGGCAGCTGAAAGGCACCACAAAACTTGTTGTACCTGCTTTCTGGGCTGACATGGGGAACGGCTGAATTTTGGACTCGGCTGGTGAAAAAATGTTCCAAACACACCCCATGCACACCTCCACCGGGGAAGGTGCCAGAAACGAGTTCTGTTGGTAGTTTTTACAGTACCCTGGTAGGCAGCTGAAAGGCACCACAAAACTTGTACCTGCTTTCTGGGCAGAGATGGGGAACGGCTGAATTTTGGACTCGGCTGGTGACAAAATGTTCCAAACACACCCCATGCACAACTCCACCGGGGAAGGTGCCAGAAACGAGTTCTGTTGGTAGTTTTTACACTACCCCGGTAGGCAGCTGAAAGGCACCACAAAACTTGTTCTACCTGCTTTCTGGGCTGAGATGGGGAATAGCTGAATTTTGGACTCGGCTGGTGACAAAATGTTCCAAACACACCCCATGCACAGCTCCACCGGGGAAGATGCCAGAAACGAGTTCTGTTGGTAGTTTTTACACTACCCCGGTAGGCAGCTGAAAGGCACCACAAAACTTGTTGTACCTGCTTTCTGGGCTGAGATGGGGAACAGCTGAATTTTGGACTCGGCTGCTGACAAAATGTTCCAAACACACGCCATGCACAACTCCACCGGGGAAGGGGCCAGAAACGAGTTCTGTTGGTAGTTTTTACACTACCCCGGTAGGCAGCTGAAAGGCACCACAAAACTTGTTGTACCTGCTTTCTGGGCTGAGATGAGGAACGGCTGAATTTTGGACTCGGCTGCTGACAAAATGTTCCAAACACACCCCATGCACAACTCCACCGGGGAAGGTGCCAGAAACGAGTTCTGTTGGTAGTTTTTACACTACCCCGGTAGGCAGCTGAAAGGCACCAGAAAACTTGTTGTACCTGCTTTCTGGGCTGAGATGGGGAACAGCTGAATTTTGGACCCGGCTGGTGACAAAATGTTCCAAACACACCCCATGCACAACTCCACCGATGAAGGTGCCAGAAACGAGTTCTGTTGGTAGTTTTTACACTACCCCGGTAGGCAGCTGAAAGGCACCACAAAACTTGTTGTACCTGCTTTCTGGGCTGAGATGGGGAACGGCTGAATTTCGGACTCGGCTGGTGAAAAAATGTTCCAAACACACCCCATGCACACCTCCACCGGGGAAGGTGCCAGAAACGAGTTCTGTTGGTAGTTTTTACAGTACCCTGGTAGGCAGCTGAAAGGCACCACAAAACTTGTACCTGCTTTCTGGGCAGAGATGGGGAACGGCTGAATTTTGGACTCGGCTGGTGACAAAATGTTCCAAACACACCCCATGCACAACTCCACCGGGGAAGGTGCCAGAAACGAGTTCTGTTGGTAGTTTTTACACTACCCCGGTAGGCAGCTGAAAGGCACCACAAAACTTGTTCTACCTGCTTTCTGGGCTGAGATGGGGAATAGCTGAATTTTGGACTCGGCTGGTGACAAAATGTTCCAAACACACCCCATGCACAGCTCCACCGGGGAAGATGCCAGAAACGAGTTCTGTTGGTAGTTTTTACACTACCCCGGTAGGCAGCTGAAAGGCACCACAAAACTTGTTGTACCTGCTTTCTGGGCTGAGATGGGGAACAGCTGAATTTTGGACTCGGCTGCTGACAAAATGTTCCAAACACACCCCATGCACAACTGCACCAGGGAAGGGGCCAGAAACGAGTTCTGTTGGTAGTTTTTACAGTACCCCGGTAGGCAGCTGAAAGGCACCACAAAACTTGTTGTACCTGCTTTCTGGGCTGAGATGAGGAACGGCTGAATTTTGGACTCGGCTGGTGACAAAATGTTCCAAACACACCCCATGCACAAGTCCACCGGGGAAGGTGCCAGAAACGAGTTCTGTTGGTAGTTTTTACACTACCCCGGTAGGCAGCTGAAAGGCACCACAAAACTTGTTCTACCTGCTTTCTGGGCTGAGATGGGGAACAGCTGAATTTTGGACCCGGCTGGTGACAAAATGTTCCAAACACACCCCATGCACAGCTCCACCGGCAGAGGTGCCAGAAACGAGTTCTGTTGGTAGTTTTTACACTACCCCGGTAGGCAGCTGAAAGGCACCAGAAAACTTGTTCTACCTGCTTTCTGGGCTGAGATGGGGAACAGCTGAATTTTGGACCCGGCTGGTGACAAAATGTTCCAAACACACCCCATGCACAACTCCACCGATGAAGGTGCCAGAAACGAGTTCTGTTGGTAGTTTTTACACTACCCCGGTAGGCAGCTGAAAGGCACCACAAAACTTGTTGTACCTGCTTTCTGGGCTGACATGGGGAACGGCTGAATTTTGGACTCGGCTGGTGAAAAAATGTTCCAAACACACCCCATGCACACCTCCACCGGGGAAGGTGCCAGAAACGAGTTCTGTTGGTAGTTTTTACAGTACCCTGGTAGGCAGCTGAAAGGCACCACAAAACTTGTACCTGCTTTCTGGGCAGAGATGGGGAACGGCTGAATTTTGGACTCGGCTGGTGACAAAATGTTCCAAACACACCCCATGCACAACTCCACCGGGGAAGGTGCCAGAAACGAGTTCTGTTGGTAGTTTTTACACTACCCCGGTAGGCAGCTGAAAGGCACCACAAAACTTGTTCTACCTGCTTTCTGGGCTGAGATGGGGAACAGCTGAATTTTGGACTCGGCTGCTGACAAAATGTTCCAAACACACCCCATGCACAACTCCACCGGGGAAGGGGCCAGAAACGAGTTCTGTTGGTAGTTTTTACAGTACCCCGGTAGGCAGCTGAAAGGCACCACAAAACTTGTTGTACCTGCTTTCTGGGCTGAGATGAGGAACGGCTGAATTTTGGACTCGGCTGGTGACAAAATGTTCCAAACACACCCCATGCACAAGTCCACCGGGGAAGGTGCCAGAAACGAGTTCTGTTGGTAGTTTTTACACTACCCCGGTAGGCAGCTGAAAGGCACCACAAAACTTGTTCTACCTGCTTTCTGGGCTGAGATGGGGAACAGCTGAATTTTGGACCCGGCTGGTGACAAAATGTTCCAAACACACCCCATGCACAGCTCCACCGGCAGAGGTGCCAGAAACGAGTTCTGTTGGTAGTTTTTACACTACCCCGGTAGGCAGCTGAAAGGCACCAGAAAACTTGTTGTACCTGCTTTCTGGGCTGAGATGGGGAACAGCTGAATTTTGGACTCGGCTGGTGACAAAATGTTCCAAACACACCCCATGCACAACTCCACCGGGGAAGGTGCCAGAAACGAGTTCTGTTGGTAGTTTTTACACTACCCCGGTAGGCAGCTGAAAGGCACCACAAAACTTGTTCTACCTGCTTTCTGGGCTGAGATGGGGAATAGCTGAATTTTGGACTCGGCTGGTGACAAAATGTTCCAAACACACCCCATGCACAGCTCCACCGGGGAAGATGCCAGAAACGAGTTCTGTTGGTAGTTTTTACACTACCCCGGTAGGCAGCTGAAAGGCACCACAAAACTTGTTGTACCTGCTTTCTGGGCTGAGATGGGGAACAGCTGAATTTTGGACTCGGCTGCTGACAAAATGTTCCAAACACACCCCATGCACAACTCCACCGGGGAAGGAGCCAGAAACGAGTTCTGTTGGTAGTTTTTACACTACCCCGGTAGGCAGCTGAAAGGCACCACAAAACTTGTTCTACCTGCTTTCTGGGCTGAGATGGGGAACAGCTGAATTTTGGACTCGGCTGGTAACAAAATGTTCCAAACACACCCCATGCACAGCTCCACCGGGGAAGGTGCCAGAAACGAGTTCTGTTGGTAGTTTTTACACTACCCCGGTAGGCAGCTGAAAGGCACCACAAAACTTGTTCTACCTGCTTTCTGGGCTGAGATGGGGAACAGCTGAATTTTGGACTCGGCTGCTGACAAAATGTTCCAAACACACGCCATGCACAACTCCACCGGGGAAGGTGCCAGAAACGAGTTCTGTTGGTAGTTTTTACAGTACCCCGGTAGGCAGCTGAAAGGCACCACAAAACTTGTTGTACCTGCTTTCTGGGCTGAGATGAGGAACGGCTGAATTTTGGACTCGGCTGGTGACAAAATGTTCCAAACACACCCCATGCACAACTCCACCGGGGAAGGTGCCAGAAACGAGTTCTGTTGGTAGTTTTTACACTACCCTGGTAGGCAGCTGAAAGGCACCACAAAACTTGTTCTACCTGCTTTCTGGGCTGAGATGGGGAACAGCTGAATTTTGGACTCGGCTGCTGACAAAATGTTCCAAACACACCCCATGCACAGCTCCACCGGCAGAGGTGCCAGAAACGAGTTCTGTTGGTAGTTTTTACAGTACCCCGGTAGGCAGCTGAAAGGCACCACAAAACTTGTTCTACCTGCTTTCTGGGCTGAGATGGGGAATAGCTGAATTTTGGACTCGGCTGGTGACAAAATGTTCCAAACACACCCCATGCACAGCTCCACCGGGGAAGATGCCAGAAACGAGTTCTGTTGGTAGTTTTTACACTACCCCGGTAGGCAGCTGAAAGGCACCACAAAACTTGTTGTACCTGCTTTCTGGGCTGAGATGGGGAACAGCTGAATTTTGGACTCGGCTGCTGACAAAATGTTCCAAACACACCCCATGCACAACTGCACCAGGGAAGGGGCCAGAAACGAGTTCTGTTGGTAGTTTTTACAGTACCCCGGTAGGCAGCTGAAAGGCACCACAAAACTTGTTGTACCTGCTTTCTGGGCTGAGATGAGGAACGGCTGAATTTTGGACTCGGCTGGTGACAAAATGTTCCAAACACACCCCATGCACAAGTCCACCGGGGAAGGTGCCAGAAACGAGTTCTGTTGGTAGTTTTTACACTACCCCGGTAGGCAGCTGAAAGGCACCACAAAACTTGTTCTACCTGCTTTCTGGGCTGAGATGGGGAACAGCTGAATTTTGGACCCGGCTGGTGACAAAATGTTCCAAACACACCCCATGCACAGCTCCACCGGCAGAGGTGCCAGAAACGAGTTCTGTTGGTAGTTTTTACACTACCCCGGTAGGCAGCTGAAAGGCACCAGAAAACTTGTTCTACCTGCTTTCTGGGCTGAGATGGGGAACAGCTGAATTTTGGACCCGGCTGGTGACAAAATGTTCCAAACACACCCCATGCACAACTCCACCGATGAAGGTGCCAGAAACGAGTTCTGTTGGTAGTTTTTACACTACCCCGGTAGGCAGCTGAAAGGCACCACAAAACTTGTTGTACCTGCTTTCTGGGCTGACATGGGGAACGGCTGAATTTTGGACTCGGCTGGTGAAAAAATGTTCCAAACACACCCCATGCACACCTCCACCGGGGAAGGTGCCAGAAACGAGTTCTGTTGGTAGTTTTTACAGTACCCTGGTAGGCAGCTGAAAGGCACCACAAACCTTGTACCTGCTTTCTGGGCAGAGATGGGGAACGGCTGAATTTTGGACTCGGCTGGTGACAAAATGTTCCAAACACACCCCATGCACAACTCCACCGGGGAAGGTGCCAGAAACGAGTTCTGTTGGTAGTTTTTACACTACCCCGGTAGGCAGCTGAAAGGCACCACAAAACTTGTTCTACCTGCTTTCTGGGCTGAGATGGGGAATAGCTGAATTTTGGACTCGGCTGGTGACAAAATGTTCCAAACACACCCCATGCACAGCTCCACCGGCAGAGGTGCCAGAAACGAGTTCTGTTGGTAGTTTTTACACTACCCCGGTAGGCAGCTGAAAGGCACCAGAAAACTTGTTCTACCTGCTTTCTGGGCTGAGATGGGGAACAGCTGAATTTTGGACCCGGCTGGTGACAAAATGTTCCAAACACACCCCATGCACAACTCCACCGATGAAGGTGCCAGAAACGAGTTCTGTTGGTAGTTTTTACACTACCCCCGGTAGGCAGCTGAAAGGCACCACAAAACTTGTTGTACCTGCTTTCTGGGCTGACATGGGGAACGGCTGAATTTTGGACTCGGCTGGTGAAAAAATGTTCCAAACACACCCCATGCACACCTCCACCGGGGAAGGTGCCAGAAACGAGTTCTGTTGGTAGTTTTTACAGTACCCTGGTAGGCAGCTGAAAGGCACCACAAAACTTGTACCTGCTTTCTGGGCAGAGATGGGGAACGGCTGAATTTTGGACTCGGCTGGTGACAAAATGTTCCAAACACACCCCATGCACAACTCCACCGGGGAAGGTGCCAGAAACGAGTTCTGTTGGTAGTTTTTACACTACCCCGGTAGGCAGCTGAAAGGCACCACAAAACTTGTTCTACCTGCTTTCTGGGCTGAGATGGGGAATAGCTGAATTTTGGACTCGGCTGGTGACAAAATGTTCCAAACACACCCCATGCACAGCTCCACCGGGGAAGATGCCAGAAACGAGTTCTGTTGGTAGTTTTTACACTACCCCGGTAGGCAGCTGAAAGGCACCACAAAACTTGTTGTACCTGCTTTCTGGGCTGAGATGGGGAACAGCTGAATTTTGGACTCGGCTGCTGACAAAATGTTCCAAACACACCCCATGCACAACTCCACCGGGGAAGGTGCCAGAAACGAGTTCTGTTGGTAGTTTTTACACTACCCCGGTAGGCAGCTGAAAGGCACCACAAAACTTGTTCTACCTGCTTTCTGGGCTGAGATGGGGAACAGCTGAATTTTGGACCCGGCTGGTGACAAAATGTTCCAAACACACCCCATGCACAGCTCCACCGGCAGAGGTGCCAGAAACGAGTTCTGTTGGTAGTTTTTACACTACCCCGGTAGGCAGCTGAAAGGCACCAGAAAACTTGTTGTACCTGCTTTCTGGGCTGAGATGGGGAACAGCTGAATTTTGGACTCGGCTGGTGACAAAATGTTCCAAACACACCCCATGCACAACTCCACCGGGGAAGGTGCCAGAAACGAGTTCTGTTGGTAGTTTTTACACTACCCCGGTAGGCAGCTGAAAGGCACCACAAAACTTGTTCTACCTGCTTTCTGGGCTGAGATGGGGAATAGCTGAATTTTGGACTCGGCTGGTGACAAAATGTTCCAAACACACCCCATGCACAGCTCCACCGGGGAAGATGCCAGAAACGAGTTCTGTTGGTAGTTTTTACACTACCCCGGTAGGCAGCTGAAAGGCACCACAAAACTTGTTGTACCTGCTTTCTGGGCTGAGATGGGGAACAGCTGAATTTTGGACTCGGCTGCTGACAAAATGTTCCAAACACACCCCATGCACAACTCCACCGGGGAAGGAGCCAGAAACGAGTTCTGTTGGTAGTTTTTACACTACCCCGGTAGGCAGCTGAAAGGCACCACAAAACTTGTTCTACCTGCTTTCTGGGCTGAGATGGGGAACAGCTGAATTTTGGACTCGGCTGGTAACAAAATGTTCCAAACACACCCCATGCACAGCTCCACCGGGGAAGGTGCCAGAAACGAGTTCTGTTGGTAGTTTTTACACTACCCCGGTAGGCAGCTGAAAGGCACCACAAAACTTGTTCTACCTGCTTTCTGGGCTGAGATGGGGAACAGCTGAATTTTGGACTCGGCTGCTGACAAAATGTTCCAAACACACGCCATGCACAACTCCACCGGGGAAGGTGCCAGAAACGAGTTCTGTTGGTAGTTTTTACAGTACCCCGGTAGGCAGCTGAAAGGCACCACAAAACTTGTTGTACCTGCTTTCTGGGCTGAGATGAGGAACGGCTGAATTTTGGACTCGGCTGGTGACAAAATGTTCCAAACACACCCCATGCACAGCTCCACCGGCAGAGGTGCCAGAAACGAGTTCTGTTGGTAGTTTTTACACTACCCCGGTAGGCAGCTGAAAGGCACCAGAAAACTTGTTCTACCTGCTTTCTGGGCTGAGATGGGGAATAGCTGAATTTTGGACTCGGCTGGTGACAAAATGTTCCAAACACACCCCATGCACAGCTCCACCGGGGAAGATGCCAGAAACGAGTTCTGTTGGTAGTTTTTACACTACCCCGGTAGGCAGCTGAAAGGCACCACAAAACTTGTTGTACCTGCTTTCTGGGCTGAGATGGGGAACAGCTGAATTTTGGACTCGGCTGCTGACAAAATGTTCCAAACACACCCCATGCACAACTCCACCGGGGAAGGAGCCAGAAACGAGTTCTGTTGGTAGTTTTTACAGTACCCCGGTAGGCAGCTGAAAGGCACCACAAAACTTGTTGTACCTGCTTTCTGGGCTGAGATGAGGAACGGCTGAATTTTGGACTCGGCTGGTGACAAAATGTTCCAAACACACCCCATGCACAAGTCCACCGGGGAAGGTGCCAGAAACGAGTTCCGTTGGTAGTTTTTACACTACCCCGGTAGGCAGCTGAAAGGCACCACAAAACTTGTTCTACCTGCTTTCTGGGCTGAGATGGGGAACAGCTGAATTTTGGACCCGGCTGGTGACAAAATGTTCCAAACACACCCCATGCACAGCTCCACCGGCAGAGGTGCCAGAAACGAGTTCTGTTGGTAGTTTTTACACTACCCCGGTAGGCAGCTGAAAGGCACCAGAAAACTTGTTCTACCTGCTTTCTGGGCTGAGATGGGGAACAGCTGAATTTTGGACCCGGCTGGTGACAAAATGTTCCAAACACACCCCATGCACAACTCCACCGATGAAGGTGCCAGAAACGAGTTCTGTTGGTAGTTTTTACACTACCCCGGTAGGCAGCTGAAAGGCACCACAAAACTTGTTGTACCTGCTTTCTGGGCTGACATGGGGAACGGCTGAATTTTGGACTCGGCTGGTGAAAAAATGTTCCAAACACACCCCATGCACACCTCCACCGGGGAAGGTGCCAGAAACGAGTTCTGTTGGTAGTTTTTACAGTACCCTGGTAGGCAGCTGAAAGGCACCACAAACCTTGTACCTGCTTTCTGGGCAGAGATGGGGAACGGCTGAATTTTGGACTCGGCTGGTGACAAAATGTTCCAAACACACCCCATGCACAACTCCACCGGGGAAGGTGCCAGAAACGAGTTCTGTTGGTAGTTTTTACACTACCCCGGTAGGCAGCTGAAAGGCACCACAAAACTTGTTGTACCTGCTTTCTGGGCTGACATGGGGAACGGCTGAATTTTGGACTCGGCTGGTGAAAAAATGTTCCAAACACACCCCATGCACACCTCCACCGGGGAAGGTGCCAGAAACGAGTTCTGTTGGTAGTTTTTACAGTACCCTGGTAGGCAGCTGAAAGGCACCACAAAACTTGTACCTGCTTTCTGGGCAGAGATGGGGAACGGCTGAATTTTGGACTCGGCTGGTGACAAAATGTTCCAAACACACCCCATGCACAACTCCACCGGGGAAGGTGCCAGAAACGAGTTCTGTTGGTAGTTTTTACACTACCCCGGTAGGCAGCTGAAAGGCACCACAAAACTTGTTCTACCTGCTTTCTGGGCTGAGATGGGGAATAGCTGAATTTTGGACTCGGCTGGTGACAAAATGTTCCAAACACACCCCATGCACAGCTCCACCGGGGAAGATGCCAGAAACGAGTTCTGTTGGTAGTTTTTACACTACCCCGGTAGGCAGCTGAAAGGCACCACAAAACTTGTTGTACCTGCTTTCTGGGCTGAGATGGGGAACAGCTGAATTTTGGACTCGGCTGCTGACAAAATGTTCCAAACACACCCCATGCACAACTCCACCGGGGAAGGTGCCAGAAACGAGTTCTGTTGGTAGTTTTTACACTACCCCGGTAGGCAGCTGAAAGGCACCACAAAACTTGTTCTACCTGCTTTCTGGGCTGAGATGGGGAACAGCTGAATTTTGGACCCGGCTGGTGACAAAATGTTCCAAACACACCCCATGCACAGCTCCACCGGCAGAGGTGCCAGAAACGAGTTCTGTTGGTAGTTTTTACACTACCCCGGTAGGCAGCTGAAAGGCACCAGAAAACTTGTTGTACCTGCTTTCTGGGCTGAGATGGGGAACAGCTGAATTTTGGACTCGGCTGGTGACAAAATGTTCCAAACACACCCCATGCACAACTCCACCGGGGAAGGTGCCAGAAACGAGTTCTGTTGGTAGTTTTTACACTACCCCGGTAGGCAGCTGAAAGGCACCACAAAACTTGTTCTACCTGCTTTCTGGGCTGAGATGGGGAATAGCTGAATTTTGGACTCGGCTGGTGACAAAATGTTCCAAACACACCCCATGCACAGCTCCACCGGGGAAGATGCCAGAAACGAGTTCTGTTGGTAGTTTTTACACTACCCCGGTAGGCAGCTGAAAGGCACCACAAAACTTGTTGTACCTGCTTTCTGGGCTGAGATGGGGAACAGCTGAATTTTGGACTCGGCTGCTGACAAAATGTTCCAAACACACCCCATGCACAACTCCACCGGGGAAGGAGCCAGAAACGAGTTCTGTTGGTAGTTTTTACACTACCCCGGTAGGCAGCTGAAAGGCACCACAAAACTTGTTCTACCTGCTTTCTGGGCTGAGATGGGGAACAGCTGAATTTTGGACTCGGCTGGTAACAAAATGTTCCAAACACACCCCATGCACAGCTCCACCGGGGAAGGTGCCAGAAACGAGTTCTGTTGGTAGTTTTTACACTACCCCGGTAGGCAGCTGAAAGGCACCACAAAACTTGTTCTACCTGCTTTCTGGGCTGAGATGGGGAACAGCTGAATTTTGGACTCGGCTGCTGACAAAATGTTCCAAACACACGCCATGCACAACTCCACCGGGGAAGGTGCCAGAAACGAGTTCTGTTGGTAGTTTTTACAGTACCCCGGTAGGCAGCTGAAAGGCACCACAAAACTTGTTGTACCTGCTTTCTGGGCTGAGATGAGGAACGGCTGAATTTTGGACTCGGCTGGTGACAAAATGTTCCAAACACACCCCATGCACAACTCCACCGGGGAAGGTGCCAGAAACGAGTTCTGTTGGTAGTTTTTACACTACCCCGGTAGGCAGCTGAAAGGCACCACAAAACTTGTTCTACCTGCTTTCTGGGCTGAGATGGGGAACAGCTGAATTTTGGACTCGGCTGCTGACAAAATGTTCCAAACACACCCCATGCACAGCTCCACCGGCAGAGGTGCCAGAAACGAGTTCTGTTGGTAGTTTTTACACTACCCCCGGTAGGCAGCTGAAAGGCACCAGAAAACTTGTTCTACCTGCTTTCTGGGCTGAGATGGGGAATAGCTGAATTTTGGACTCGGCTGGTGACAAAATGTTCCAAACACACCCCATGCACAGCTCCACCGGGGAAGATGCCAGAAACGAGTTCTGTTGGTAGTTTTTACACTACCCCGGTAGGCAGCTGAAAGGCACCACAAAACTTGTTGTACCTGCTTTCTGGGCTGAGATGGGGAACAGCTGAATTTTGGACTCGGCTGCTGACAAAATGTTCCAAACACACCCCATGCACAACTGCACCAGGGAAGGGGCCAGAAACGAGTTCTGTTGGTAGTTTTTACAGTACCCCGGTAGGCAGCTGAAAGGCACCACAAAACTTGTTGTACCTGCTTTCTGGGCTGAGATGAGGAACGGCTGAATTTTGGACTCGGCTGGTGACAAAATGTTCCAAACACACCCCATGCACAAGTCCACCGGGGAAGGTGCCAGAAACGAGTTCCGTTGGTAGTTTTTACACTACCCCGGTAGGCAGCTGAAAGGCACCACAAAACTTGTTCTACCTGCTTTCTGGGCTGAGATGGGGAACAGCTGAATTTTGGACCCGGCTGGTGACAAAATGTTCCAAACACACCCCATGCACAGCTCCACCGGCAGAGGTGCCAGAAACGAGTTCTGTTGGTAGTTTTTACACTACCCCGGTAGGCAGCTGAAAGGCACCAGAAAACTTGTTCTACCTGCTTTCTGGGCTGAGATGGGGAACAGCTGAATTTTGGACCCGGCTGGTGACAAAATGTTCCAAACACACCCCATGCACAACTCCACCGATGAAGGTGCCAGAAACGAGTTCTGTTGGTAGTTTTTACACTACCCCGGTAGGCAGCTGAAAGGCACCACAAAACTTGTTGTACCTGCTTTCTGGGCTGACATGGGGAACGGCTGAATTTTGGACTCGGCTGGTGAAAAAATGTTCCAAACACACCCCATGCACACCTCCACCGGGGAAGGTGCCAGAAACGAGTTCTGTTGGTAGTTTTTACAGTACCCTGGTAGGCAGCTGAAAGGCACCACAAACCTTGTACCTGCTTTCTGGGCAGAGATGGGGAACGGCTGAATTTTGGACTCGGCTGGTGACAAAATGTTCCAAACACACCCCATGCACAACTCCACCGGGGAAGGTGCCAGAAACGAGTTCTGTTGGTAGTTTTTACAGTACCCCGGTAGGCAGCTGAAAGGCACCACAAAACTTGTTGTACCTGCTTCCTGGGCTGAGATGAGGAACGGCTGAATTTTGGACTCGGCTGGTGACAAAATGTTCCAAACACACCCCATGCACAGCTCCACCGGGGAAGATGCCAGAAACGAGTTCTGTTGGTAGTTTTTACACTACCCCGGTAGGCAGCTGAAAGGCACCACAAAACTTGTTCTACCTGCTTTCTGGGCTGAGATGGGGAACAGCTGAATTTTGGACCCGGCTGGTGACAAAATGTTCCAAACACACCCCATGCACAGCTCCACCGGCAGAGGTGCCAGAAACGAGTTCTGTTGGTAGTTTTTACACTACCCCGGTAGGCAGCTGAAAGGCACCAGAAAACTTGTTCTACCTGCTTTCTGGGCTGAGATGGGGAACAGCTGAATTTTGGACTCGGCTGGTGACAAAATGTTCCAAACACACCCCATGCACAACTCCACCGATGAAGGTGCCAGAAACGAGTTCTGTTGGTAGTTTTTACACTACCCCGGTAGGCAGCTGAAAGGCACCACAAAACTTGTTGTACCTGCTTTCTGGGCTGACATGGGGAACGGCTGAATTTTGGACTCGGCTGGTGAAAAAATGTTCCAAACACACCCCATGCACACCTCCACCGGGGAAGGTGCCAGAAATGAGTTCTGTTGGTAGTTTTTACAGTACCCTGGTAGGCAGCTGAAAGGCACCACAAAACTTGTACCTGCTTTCTGGGCAGAGATGGGGAACGGCTGAATTTTGGACTCGGCTGGTGACAAAATGTTCCAAACACACCCCATGCACAACTCCACCGGGGAAGGAGCCAGAAACGAGTTCTGTTGGTAGTTTTTACACTACCCCGGTAGGCAGCTGAAAGGCACCACAAAACTTGTTCTACCTGCTTTCTGGGCTGAGATGGGGAACAGCTGAATTTTGGACTCGGCTGGTAACAAAATGTTCCAAACACACCCCATGCACAGCTCCACCGGGGAAGGTGCCAGAAACGAGTTCTGTTGGTAGTTTTTACACTACCCCGGTAGGCAGCTGAAAGGCACCACAAAACTTGTTCTACCTGCTTTCTGGGCTGAGATGGGGAACAGCTGAATTTTGGACTCGGCTGCTGACAAAATGTTCCAAACACACGCCATGCACAACTCCACCGGGGAAGGTGCCAGAAACGAGTTCTGTTGGTAGTTTTTACAGTACCCCGGTAGGCAGCTGAAAGGCACCACAAAACTTGTTCTACCTGCTTTCTGGGCTGAGATGAGGAACGGCTGAATTTTGGACTCGGCTGGTGACAAAATGTTCCAAACACACCCCATGCACAACTCCACCGGGGAAGGTGCCAGAAACGAGTTCTGTTGGTAGTTTTTACACTACCCCGGTAGGCAGCTGAAAGGCACCACAAAACTTGTTCTACCTGCTTTCTGGGCTGAGATGGGGAACAGCTGAATTTTGGACTCGGCTGCTGACAAAATGTTCCAAACACACCCCATGCACAGCTCCACCGGCAGAGGTGCCAGAAACGAGTTCTGTTGGTAGTTTTTTACACTACCCCGGTAGGCAGCTGAAAGGCACCCACAAAACTTGTTGTACCTGCTTTCTGGGCTGAGATGGGGAATCGCTGAATTTTCGACTCGGCTGGTGACAAAATGTTCCAAACACACCCCATGCACAACTCCAACGGGGAAGGTGCCAGAAACGAGTTCCGTTGGTAGTTTTTACACTACCCCGGTAGGTAGCTGAAAGGCACCACAAAACTTGTTCTACCTGCTTTCTGGGCTGAGATGGGGAATCGCTGAATTTTGGACTCGGCTGGTGACAAAATGTTCCAAACACACCCCATGCACACCTTCTCTGGCAAAGGTGCCAGAAACGAGTTCTGTTGGTAGTTTTTACAGTACCCCGGTAGGCAGCTGAAAGGCACCACAAAACTTGTTCTACCTGCTTTCTGGGCTGAGATGGAGAATCGCTGAATTTTGGACTCGGCTGCTGACAAAATATTCCAAACACACCCCATGCACAACTCCACCGGGGAAGGTGCCAGAAACGAGTTCTGTTGGTAGTTTTTACAGTACCCCAGTAGGCAGCTGAAAGGCACCACAAAAGTTTTTCTACCTGCTTTCTGGGCTGAGATGGGGATCAGCTGAATTTTGGACTCGGCTGCTGAAAAAATGTTCCAAACACACCCCATGCACAACTCCACGGGGGAAGGTGCCAGAAACGAGTTCTGTTGGTAGTTTTTACAGTACCCCGGTAGGCAGCTGAAAGGCACCACAAAACTTGTTGTACCTGCTTTCTGGGCTGAGATGAGGAACGGCTGAATTTTGGACTCGGCTGCTGACAAAATGTTCCAAACACACCCCATGCACAACTCCACCGGGGAAGGTGCCAGAAACGAGTTCTGTTGGTAGTTTTTACACTACCCCGGTAGGCAGCTGAAAGGTACCAGAAAACTTGTTGTACCTGCTTTCTGGGCTGAGATGGGGAACAGCTGAATTTTGGACCCGGCTGGTGACAAAATGTTCCAAACACACCCCATGCACAACTCCACCGATGAAGGTGCCAGAAACGAGTTCTGTTGGTAGTTTTTACACTACCCCCGGTAGGCAGCTGAAAGGCACCACAAAACTTGTTGTACCTGCTTTCTGGGCTGACATGGGGAACGGCTGAATTTTGGACTCGGCTGGTGAAAAAATGTTCCAAACACACACCCATGCACACCTCCACCGGGGAAGGTGCCAGAAACGAGTTCTGTTGGTAGTTTTTACAGTACCCTGGTAGGCAGCTGAAAGGCACCACAAAACTTGTACCTGCTTTCTGGGCAGAGATGGGGAACGGCTGAATTTTGGACTCGGCTGGTGACAAAATGTTCCAAACACACCCCATGCACAACTCCACCGGGGAAGGTGCCAGAAACGAGTTCTGTTGGTAGTTTTTACACTACCCCGGTAGGCAGCTGAAAGGCACCACAAAACTTGTTCTACCTGCTTTCTGGGCTGAGATGGGGAATAGCTGAATTTTGGACTCGGCTGGTGACAAAATGTTCCAAACACACCCCATGCACAGCTCCACCCGGGGAAGATGCCAGAAACGAGTTCTGTTGGTAGTTTTTACACTACCCCGGTAGGCAGCTGAAAGGCACCACAAAACTTGTTGTACCTGCTTTCTGGGCTGAGATGGGGAACAGCTGAATTTTGGACTCGGCTGCTGACAAAATGTTCCAAACACACCCCATGCACAACTCCACCGGGGAAGGGGCCAGAAACGAGTTCTGTTGGTAGTTTTTACACTACCCCGGTAGGCAGCTGAAAGGCACCACAAAACTTGTTCTACCTGCTTTCTGGGCTGAGATGGGGAACAGCTGAATTTTGGACCCGGCTGGTGACAAAGGCTGGTGACAAAATGTTCCAAACACACCCCATGCACAGCTCCACCGGCAGAGGTGCCAGAAACGAGTTCTGTTGGTAGTTTTTACACTACCCCGGTAGGCAGCTGAAAGGCACCAGAAAACTTGTTCTACCTGCTTTCTGGGCTGAGATGGGGAACAGCTGAATTTTGGACCCGGCTGGTGACAAAATGTTCCAAACACACCCCATGCACAACTCCACTGGGGAAGGGGCCAGAAACGAGTTCTGTTGGTAGTTTTTACACTACCCCGGTAGGCAGCTGAAAGGCACCACAAAAACTTGTTCTACCTGCTTTCTGGGCTGAGATGGGGAACGGCTGAATTTTGGACTCGGCTGGTGAAAAAATGTTCCAAACACACCCCATGCACAACTCCACCGGGGAAGGTGCCAGAAACGAGTTCTGTTGGTAGTTTTTACAGTACCCTGGTAGGCAGCTGAAAGGCACCACAAAACTTGTACCTGCTTTCTGGGCAGAGATGGGGAACGGCTGAATTTTGGACTCGGCTGGTGACAAAATGTTCCAAACACACCCCATGCACAACTCCACCGGGGAAGGTGCCAGAAACGAGTTCTGTTGGTAGTTTTTACACTACCCCGGTAGGCAGCTGAAAGGCACCACAAAACTTGTTCTACCTGCTTTCTGGGCTGAGATGGGGAATCGCTGAATTTTCGACTCGGCTGGTGACAAAATGTTCCAAACACACCCCATGCACAGCTCCACCGGGGAAGATGCCAGAAACGAGTTCTGTTGGTAGTTTTTACACTACCCCGGTAGGCAGCTGAAAGGCACCACAAAACTTGTTCTACCTGCTTTCTGGGCTGAGATGGGGAACAGCTGAATTTTGGACTCGGCTGCTGACAAAATGTTCCAAACACACGCCATGCACAACTCCACCGGGGAAGGGGCCAGAAACGAGTTCTGTTGGTAGTTTTTACAGTACCCCGGTAGGCAGCTGAAAGGCACCACAAAACTTGTTGTACCTGCTTTCTGGGCTGAGATGAGGAACGGCTGAATTTTGGACTCGGCTGGTGACAAAATGTTCCAAACACACCCCATGCACAAGTCCACCGGGGAAGGTGCCAGAAACGAGTTCTGTTGGTAGTTTTTACACTACCCCCGGTAGGCAGCTGAAAGGCACCACAAAACTTGTTCTACCTGCTTTCTGGGCTGAGATGGGGAACAGCTGAATTTTGGACCCGGCTGGTGACAAAATGTTCCAAACACACCCATGCACAGCTCCACCGGCAGAGGTGCCAGAAACGAGTTCTGTTGGTAGTTTTTACACTACCCCGGTAGGCAGCTGAAAGGCACCACAAAACTTGTTGTACCTGCTTTCTGGCTGAGATGGGGAATCGCTGAATTTTGGACTCGGCTGGTGACAAAATGTTCCAAACACACCCCATGCACAACTCCAACGGGGAAGGTGCCAGAAACGAGTTCCGTTGGTAGTTTTTACACTACCCCGGTAGGCAGCTGAAAGGCACCACAAAACTTGTTCTACCTGCTTTCTGGGCTGAGATGGGGAATCGCTGAATTTTGGACTCGGCTGGTGACAAAATGTTCCAAACACACCCCATGCACACCTTCACTGGCAAAGGTGCCAGAAACGAGTTCTGTTGGTAGTTTTTACACTACCCCGGTAGGCAGCTGAAAGGCACCAGAAAAGTTGTTCTACCTGCTTTCTGGGCTGAGATGGAGAATCGCTGAATTTTGGACTCGGCTGCTGACAAAATATTCCAAACACACCCCATGCACAACTCCACCGGGGAAGGTGCCAGAAACGAGTTCTGTTGGTAGTTTTTACAGTACCCCAGTAGGCAGCTGAAAGGCACCACAAAAGTTTTTCTACCTGCTTTCTGGGCTGAGATGGGGATCAGCTGAAGTTTGGACTCGGCTGCTGACAAAATGTTCCAAACACACCCCATGCACAACTCCACGGGGGAAGGTGCCAGAAACGAGTTCTGTTGGTAGTTTTTACAGTACCCCGGTAGGCAGCTGAAAGGCACCACAAAACTTGTTCTACCTGCTTTCTGGGCTGAGATGGGGAACAGCTGAATTTTGGACTCGGCTGCTGACAAAATGTTCCAAACACACCCCATGCACAACTCCACCGAGGAAGGTGCCAGAAACGAGTTCTGTTCGTAGTTTTTACACTACCCCGGTAGGCAGCTGAAAGGCACCACAAATCTTGTTGTACCTGCTTTCTGGGCTGAGATGGGGAACGGCTGAATTTTGGACTCGGCCGGTCAAAAAATGTTCCAAACACACCCCATGCACACCTCCACCGGGGAAGGTGCCAGAAACGAGTTCTGTTGGTAGTTTTTACACTACCCCGGTAGGCAGCTGAAAGGCACCACCAAACTTGTTCTACCTGCTTTCTGGGCTGAGATGGGGAACGGCTGAATTTTGGACCCGGCTGGTGACAAAATGTTCCAAACACACCCCATGCACAACTCCACCGATGAAGGTGCCAGAAACGAGTTCTTTTGGTAGTTTTTACACTACCCCGGTAGGCAGCTGAAAGGCACCACAAAACTTGTTGTACCTGCTTTCTGGGCTGAGATGGGGAACGGCTGAATTTTGGACTCGGCTGGTGACAAAATGTTCCAAACACACCCCATGCACACCTCCACCGGGGAAGGTGCCAGAAACGAGTTCTGTTGGTAGTTTTTACACTACCCCGGTAGGCAGCTGAAAGGCACCACAAAACTTGTTCTACCTGCTTTCTGGGCTGAGATGGGGAACAGCTGAATTTTGGACCCGGCTGGTGACAAATGTTCCAAACACACCCCATGCACAGCTCCACCGGCAGAGGTGCCAGAAACGAGTTCTGTTGGTAGTTTTTACACTACCCCGGTAGGCAGCTGAAAGGCACCACAAAACTTGTTGTACCTGCTTTCTGGGCTGAGATGGGGAACGGCTGAATTTTGGACTCGGCTGGTGACAAAATGTTCCAAACACACCCCATGCACACCTCCACCGGGGAAGGTGCCAGAAACGAGTTCTGTTGGTAGTTTTACACTACCCCGGTAGGCAGCTGAAAGGCACCACAAAACTTGTTGTACCTGCTTTCTGGGCTGAGATGGGGAATCGCTGAATTTGGACTCGGCTGGTGACAAAATGTTCCAAACACACCCCATGCACACCTTCACTGGCAAAGGTGCCAGAAACGAGTTCTGTTGGTAGTTTTTACACTACCCCGGTAGGCAGCTGAAAGGCACCAGAAAAGTTGTTCTACCTGCTTTCTGGGCTGAGATGGAGAATCGCTGAATTTTGGACTCGGCTGGTGAAAAAATATTCCAAACACACCCCATGCACAACTCCACCGGGGAAGGTGCCAGAAACGAGTTCTGTTGGTAGTTTTTACAGTACCCCAGTAGGCAGCTGAAAGGCACCACAAAAGTTTTTCTACCTGCTTTCTGGGCTGAGATGGGGATCAGCTGAAGTTTGGACTCGGCTGCTGACAAAATGTTCCAAACACACGCCATGCACAACTCCACGGGGGAAGGTGCCAGAAATGAGTTCTGTTGGTAGTTTTTACAGTACCCCGGTAGGCAGCTGAAAGGCACCACAAAACTTGTTCTACCTGCTTTCTGGGCTGAGATGGGGAACAGCTGAATTTTGGACTCGGCTGCTGACAAAATGTTCCAAACACACCCATGCACAACTCCACCGGGGAAGGGGCCAGAAACGAGTTCTGTTGGTAGTTTTTACACTACCCCCGGTAGGCAGCTGAAAGGCACCACAAAACTTGTTCTACCTGCTTTCTGGGCTGAGATGGGGAACGGCTGAATTTTGGACCCGGCTGGTGACAAAATGTTCCAAACACACCCCATGCACAACTCCACCGATGAAGGTGCCAGAAACGAGTTCTTTTGGTAGTTTTTTACACTACCCCGGTAGGCAGCTGAAAGGCACCACAAAACTTGTTGTACCTGCTTTCTGGGCTGAGATGGGGAACGGCTGAATTTTGGACTCGGCTGGTGACAAAATGTTCCAAACACACCCCATGCACACCTCCACCGGGGAAGGTGCCAGAAACGAGTTCTGTTGGTAGTTTTTACACTACCCCGGTAGGCAGCTGAAAGGCACCACAAAACTTGTTCTACCTGCTTTCTGGGCTGAGATGGGGAATCGCTGAATTTTGGACTCGGCTGGTGACAAAATGTTCCAAACACACCCCATGCACACCTTCACTGGCAAGGTGCCAGAAACGAGTTCTGTTGGTAGTTTTTACACTACCCCGGTAGGCAGCTGAAAGGCACCAGAAAACTTGTTCTACCTGCTTTCTGGGCTGAGAAGGGGAATCGCTGAATTTTGGACTCGGCTGGTGACAAAATGTTCCAAACACACCCCATGCACACCTCCACTGGGGAAGGTGCCAGAAATGAGTTCTGTTGGTAGTTTTTACACTACCCCGGTAGGCAAGAGAAAGGCACCACAAAACTTGTTCTACCCTGCTTTCTGGGCTGAGATGGGGAACAGCTGAATTTTGGACCCGGCTGGTGACAAAATGTTCCAAACACACCCCATGCACAGCTCCACCGGCAGAGGTGCCAGCAACGAGTTCTGTTGGTAGTTTTTACACTACCCCGGTAGGCAGCTGAAAGGCACCACAAAACTTGTTGTACCTGCTTTCTGGGCTGAGATGGGGAACGGCTGAATTTTGGACTCGGCTGGTGAAAAAATGTTCCAAACACACCCCATGCACACCTCCACCGGGGAAGGTGCCAGAAACGAGTTCTGTTGGTAGTTTTTACACTACCCCGGTAGGCAGCTGAAAGGCACCACAAAACTTGTTCTACCTGCTTTCTGGGCTGAGATGGGGAATCGCTGAATTTTGGACTCGGCTGGTGACAAAATGTTCCAAACACACCCCATGCACACCTTCACTGGCAAAGGTGCCAGAAACGAGTTCTGTTGGTAGTTTTTACACTACCCCGGTAGGCAGCTGAAAGGCACCAGAAAAGTTGTTCTACCTGCTTTCTGGGCTGAGATGGAGAATCGCTGAATTTTGGACTCGGCTGCTGACAAAATATTCCAAACACACCCCATGCACAACTCCACCGGGGAAGGTGCCAGAAACGAGTTCTGTTGGTAGTTTTTACACTACCCCGGTAGGCAGCTGAAAGGCACCACAAAAGTTTTTCTACCTGCTTTCTGGGCTGAGATGGGGATCAGCTGAAGTTTGGACTCGGCTGCTGACAAAATGTTCCAAACACACGCCATGCACAACTCCACGGGGGAAGGTGCCAGAAACGAGTTCTGTTGGTAGTTTTTACAGTACCCCCCGGTAGGCAGCTGAAAGGCACCACAAAACTTGTTCTACCTGCTTTCTGGGCTGAGATGGGGAACAGCTGAATTTTGGACTCGGCTGCTGACAAAATGTTCCAAACACACCCCATGCACAACTCCACCGAGGAAGGTGCCAGAAACGAGTTCTGTTCGTAGTTTTTACACTACCCCGGTAGGCAGCTGAAAGGCACCACAAATCTTGTTGTACCTGCTTTCTGGGCTGAGATGGGGAACGGCTGAATTTTGGACTCGCCGGTGAAAAAATGTTCCAAACACACCCCATGCACACCTCCACCGGGGAAGGTGCCAGAAACGAGTTCTGTTGGTAGTTTTTACACTACCCCCGGTAGGCAGCTGAAAGGCACCACAAAACTTGTTCTACCTGCTTTCTGGGCTGAGATGAGGAACGGCTGAATTTTGGACTCGGCTGGTGACAAAATGTTCCAAACACACCCCATGCACAACTCCACCGGGGAAGGGGCCAGAAACGAGTTCTGTTGGTAGTTTTTACACTACCCCAGTAGGCAGCTGAAAGGCACCACAAAACTTGTTCTACCTGCTTTCTGGGCTGAGATGGGGAACGGCTGAATTTTGGACCCGGCTGGTGACAAAATGTTCCAAACACACCCCATGCACAACTCCACCGATGAAGGTGCCAGAAACGAGTTCTTTTGGTAGTTTTTACACTACCCCGGTAGGCAGCTGAAAGGCACCACAAAACTTGTTGTACCTGCTTTCTGGGCTGAGATGGGGAACGGCTGAATTTTGGACTCGGCTGGTGAAAAATGTTCCAAACACACCCCATGCACACCTCCACCGGGGAAGGTGCCAGAAACGAGTTCTGTTGGTAGTTTTTACACTACCCCCGGTAGGCAGCTGAAAGGCACCACAAAACTTGTTCTACCTGCTTTCTGGGCTGAGATGGGGAATCGCTGAATTTGGACTCGGCTGGTGACAAAATGTTCCAAACACACCCCATGCACACCTTCACTGGCAAAGGTGCCAGAAACGAGTTCTGTTGGTAGTTTTTACACTACCCCGGTAGGCAGCTGAAAGGCACCAGAAAACTTGTTCTACCTGCTTTCTGGGCTGAGAAGGGGAATCGCTGAATTTTGGACTCGGCTGGTGACAAAATGTTCCAAACACACCCCATGCACACCTCCACTGGCAAAGGTGCCAGAAATGAGTTCTGTTGGTAGTTTTTACACTACCCCGGTAGGCAAGAGAAAGGCACCACAAAACTTGTTCTACCTGCTTTCTGGGCTGAGATGGAGAATCGCTGAATTTTGGACTCGGCTGCTGACAAAATATTCCAAACACACCCCATGCACAACTCCACCGGGGAAGGTGCCAGAAACGAGTTCTGTTGGTAGTTTTTACAGTACCCCAGTAGGCAGCTGAAAGGCACCACAAAAGTTTTTCTACCTGCTTTCTGGGCTGAGATGGGGATCAGCTGAATTTTGGACTCGGCTGCTGACAAAATGTTCCAAACACACCCCATGCACAACTCCACCGGGGAAGGGGCCAGAAACGAGTTCTGTTGGTAGTTTTTACAGTACCCCCGGTAGGCAGCTGAAAGGCACCACAAAACTTGTTGTACCTGCTTTCTGGGCTGAGATGGGGATCAGCTGAATTTTGGACTCGGCTGCTGACAAAATGTTCCAAACACACCCCATGCACAACTCCACCGAGGAAGGTGCCAGAAACGAGTTCTGTTGGTAGTTTTTACACTACCCCGGTAGGCAGCTGAAAGGCACCACAAAGTTTTTCTACCTGCTTTCTGGGCTGAGATGGGGAACGGCTGAATTTTGGACTCGGCTGGTGACAAAATGTTCCAAACACACCCCATGCACAACTCCACCGGGGAAGGTGCCAGAAACGAGTTCTGTTGGTAGTTTTTACACTACCCCGGTAGGCAGCTGAAAGGCACCACAAAACTTGTTGTACCTGCTTTCTGGGCTGAGATGGGGAACGGCTGAATTTTGGACCCGGCTGGTGACAAAAATGTTCCAAACACACCCCATGCACAACTCCACCGATGAAGGTGCCAGAAACGAGTTCTGTTGGTAGTTTTTACACTACCCCGGTAGGCAGCTGAAAGGCACCACAAAACTTGTTGTACCTGCTTTCTGGGCTGAGATGGGGAACGGCTGAATTGTGGACTCGGCTGGTGACAAAATTTTCCAAACACACCCAATGCACACCTCCACCGGGGAAGGTGCCAGAAACGAGTTCTGTTGGTAGTTTTTACACTACCCCGGTAGGCAGCTGAAAGGCACCACAAAACTTGGTTCTACCTGCTTTCTGGGCTGAGATGAGGAACGGCTGAATTTTGGACTCGGCTGCTGACAAAATGTTCCAAACACACGCCATGCACAACTCCACCGGGGAAGGTGCCAGAAACGAGTTCTGTTGGTAGTTTTTACACTACCCCGGTAGGCAGCTGAAAGGCACCACAAAACTTGTTCTACCTGCTTTCTGGGCTGAGATGGGGAACAGCTGAATTTTGGACTCGGCTGGTGACAAAATGTTCCAAACACACCCCATGCACACCTTCACTGGCAAAGGTGCCAGAAACGAGTTCTGTTGGTAGTTTTTACACTACCCCGGTAGGCAGCTGAAAGGCACCAGAAAACTTGTTCTACCTGCTTTCTGGGCTGAGAAGGGGAATCGCTGAATTTTGGACTCGGCTGGTGACAAAATGTTCCAAACACACCCCATGCACACCTCCACTGGCAAAGGTGCCAGAAATGAGTTCTGTTGGTAGTTTTTACACTACCCCGGTAGGCAAGAGAAAGGCACCACAAAACTTGTTCTACCTGCTTTCTGGGCTGAGATGGAGAATCGCTGAATTTTGGACTCGGCTGCTGACAAAATGTTCCAAACACACCCCATGCACAACTCCACCGGGGAAGGTGCCAGAAACGAGTTCTGTTGGTAGTTTTTACAGTACCCCGGTAGGCAGCTGAAAGGCACCACAAAACTTGTTCTACCTGCTTTCTGGGCTGAGATGGGGAACAGCTGAATTTTGGACTCGGCTGCTGACAAAATGTTCCAAACACACCCCATGCACAACTCCACCGATGAAGGTGCCAGAAACGAGTTCTGTTGGTAGTTTTTACACTACCCCGGTAGGCAGCTGAAAGGCACCACAAAACTTGTTGTACCTGCTTTCTGGGCTGAGATGGGGAACGGCTGAATTGTGGACTCGGCTGGTGACAAAATTTTCCAAACACACCCAATGCACACCTCCACCGGGGAAGGTGCCAGAAACGAGTTCTGTTGGTAGTTTTTACACTACCCCGGTAGGCAGCTGAAAGGCACCACAAAACTTGTTCTACCTGCTTTCTGGGCTGAGATGAGGAACGGCTGAATTTTGGACTCGGCTGCTGACAAAATGTTCCAAACACACGCCATGCACAACTCCACCGGGGAAGGTGCCAGAAACGAGTTCTGTTGGTAGTTTTTACACTACCCCGGTAGGCAGCTGAAAGGCACCACAAAACTTGTTCTACCTGCTTTCTGGGCTGAGATGGGGAACAGCTGAATTTTGGACTCGGCTGGTGACAAAATGTTCCAAACACACCCCATGCACACCTTCACTGGCAAAGGTGCCAGAAACGAGTTCTGTTGGTAGTTTTTACACTACCCCGGTAGGCAGCTGAAAGGCACCAGAAAACTTGTTCTACCTGCTTTCTGGGCTGAGAAGGGGAATCGCTGAATTTTGGACTCGGCTGGTGACAAAATGTTCCAAACACACCCCATGCACACCTCCACTGGCAAAGGTGCCAGAAATGAGTTCTGTTGGTAGTTTTTACACTACCCCCGGTAGGCAAGAGAAAGGCACCACAAAACTTGTTCTACCTGCTTTCTGGGCTGAGATGGAGAATCGCTGAATTTTGGACTCGGCTGCTGACAAAATGTTCCAAACACACCCCATGCACAACTCCACCGGGGAAGGTGCCAGAAACGAGTTCTGTTGGTAGTTTTTACAGTACCCCCGGTAGGCAGCTGAAAGGCACCACAAAACTTGTTCTACCTGCTTTCTGGGCTGAGATGG
This sequence comes from Falco biarmicus, assembly GCF_023638135.1. Classification (NCBI taxonomy): domain Eukaryota; kingdom Metazoa; phylum Chordata; class Aves; order Falconiformes; family Falconidae; genus Falco; species Falco biarmicus. Next base: position 88,829 of record NW_026611766.1, read on the forward strand.
GGAACAGCTGAATTTTGGACTCGGCTGCTGACAAAATGTTCCAAACACACCCCATGCACAACTCCACCGAGGAAGGTGCCAGAAACGAGTTCTGTTCGTAGTTTTTACACTACCCCGGTAGGCAGCTGAAAGGCACCACAAATCTTGTTGTACCTGCTTTCTGGGCTGAGATGGGGAACGGCTGAATTTTGGACTCGGCCGGTGAAAAAATGTTCCAAACACACCCCATGCACACCTCCACCGGGGAAGGTGCCAGAAACGAGTTCTGTTGGTAGTTTTTACACTACCCCGGTAGGCAGCTGAAAGGCACCACAAAACTTGTTGTACCTGCTTTCTGGGCTGAGATGAGGAACGGCTGAATTTTGGACTCGGCTGGTGACAAAATGTTCCAAACACACCCCATGCACACCTCCACCGGGGAAGGGGCATGAAACGAGTTCTGTTGGTAGTTTTTACACTACCCCAGTAGGCAGCTGAAAGGCACCACAAAACTTGTTCTACCTGCTTTCTGGGCTGAGATGGGGAACGGCTGAATTTTGGACCCGGCTGGTGACAAAATGTTCCAAACACACCCCATGCACAACTCCACCGGGGAAGGTGCCAGAAACGAGTTCTGTTGGTAGTTTTTACACTACCCCGGTAGGCAGCTGAAAGGCACCACAAAACTTGTTGTACCTGCTTTCTGGGCTGAGATGGGGAACGGCTGAATTTTGGACTCGGCTGGTGAAAAAATGTTCCAAACACACCCCATGCACACCTCCACCGGGGAAGGTGCCAGAAACGAGTTCTGTTGGTAGTTTTTACACTACCCCGGTAGGCAGCTGAAAGGCACCACAAAACTTGTTCTACCTGCTTTCTGGGCTGAGATGAGGAACGGCTGAATTTTGGACTCGGCTGCTGACAAAATGTTCCAAACACACGCCATGCACAACTCCACCGGGGAAGGTGCCAGAAACGAGTTCTGTTGGTAGTTTTTACACTACCCCGGTAGGCAGCTGAAAGGCACCACAAAACTTGTTCTACCTGCTTTCTGGGCTGAGATGGGGAACAGCTGAATTTTGGACTCGGCTGGTGACAAAATGTTCCAAACACACCCCATGCACACCTTCACTGGCAAAGGTGCCAGAAACGAGTTCTGTTGGTAGTTTTTACACTACCCCGGTAGGCAGCTGAAAGGCACCACAAAACTTGTTCTACCTGCTTTCTGGGCTGAGAAGGGGAATCGCTGAATTTTGGACTCGGCTGGTGACAAAATGTTCCAAACACACCCCATGCACAACTCCACCGGGGAAGGTGCCAGAAATGAGTTCTGTTGGTAGTTTTTACACTACCCCGGTAGGCAAGAGAAAGGCACCACAAAACTTGTTCTACCTGCTTTCTGGGCTGAGATGGAGAATCGCTGAATTTTGGACTCGGCTGCTGACAAAATATTCCAAACACACCCCATGCACAACTCCACCGGGGAAGGTGCCAGAAACGAGTTCTGTTGGTAGTTTTTACAGTACCCCGGTAGGCAGCTGAAAGGCACCACAAAAGTTTTTCTACCTGCTTTCTGGGCTGAGATGGGGATCAGCTGAATTTTGGACTCGGCTGCTGACAAAATGTTCCAAACACACCCCATGCACAACTCCACCGGGGAAGGGGCCAGAAACGAGTTCTGTTGGTAGTTTTTACAGTACCCCGGTAGGCAGCTGAAAGGCACCACAAAACTTGTTGTACCTGCTTTCTGGGCTGAGATGGGGATCAGCTGAATTTTGGACTCGGCTGCTGACAAAATGTTCCAAACACACCCCATGCACAACTCCACCGAGGAAGGTGCCAGAAACGAGTTCTGTTGGTAGTTTTTACACTACCCCGGTAGGCAGCTGAAAGGCACCACAAAACTTGTTCTACCTGCTTTCTGGGCTGAGATGGGGAACGGCTGAATTTTGGACTCGGCTGGTGAAAAAATGTTCCAAACACACCCCATGCACAACTCCACCGGGGAAGGTGCCAGAAACGAGTTCTGTTGGTAGTTTTTACACTACCCCGGTAGGCAGCTGAAAGGCACCACAAAAGTTTTTCTACCTGCTTTCTGGGCTGAGATGGGGAACAGCTGAGTTTTGGACTCGGCTGCTGACAAAATGTTCCAAACACACCCCATGCACAACTCCACCGGGGAAGGTGCCAGAAACGAGTTCTGTTGGTAGTTTTTACACTACCCCGGTAGGCAGCTGAAAGGCACCACAAAACTTGTTGTACCTGCTTTCTGGGCTGAGATGGGGAACGGCTGAATTTTGGACCCGGCTGGTGACAAAATGTTCCAAACACACCCCATGCACAACTCCACCGATGAAGGTGCCAGAAACGAGTTCTGTTGGTAGTTTTTACACTACCCCGGTAGGCAGCTGAAAGGCACCACAAAACTTGTTGTACCTGCTTTCTGGGCTGAGATGGGGAACGGCTGAATTGTGGACTCGGCTGGTGACAAAATTTTCCAAACACACCCAATGCACACCTCCACCGGGGAAGGTGCCAGAAACGAGTTCTGTTGGTAGTTTTTACACTACCCCGGTAGGCAGCTGAAAGGCACCACAAAACTTGTTCTACCTGCTTTCTGGGCTGAGATGAGGAACGGCTGAATTTTGGACTCGGCTGCTGACAAAATGTTCCAAACACACCCCATGCACAACTCCACCGGGGAAGGTGCCAGAAACGAGTTCTGTTGGTAGTTTTTACACTACCCCGGTAGGCAGCTGAAAGGCACCACAAAACTTGTTCTACCTGCTTTCTGGGCTGAGATGGGGAACAGCTGAATTTTGGACCCGGCTGGTGACAAAATGTTCCAAACACACGCCATGCACAACTCCACCGGGGAAGGGTCCAGAAACGAGTTCTGTTGGTAGTTTTTACAGTACCCCGGTAGGCAGCTGAAAGGCACCACAAAACTTGTTGTACCTGCTTTCTGGGCTGAGATGGGGAACGGCTGAATTTTGGACTCGGCTGGTGACAAAATTTTCCAAACACACCCAATGCACACCTCCACCGGGGAAGGTGCCAGAAACGAGTTCTGTTGGTAGTTTTTACAGTACCCCAGTAGGCAGCTGAAAGGCACCACAAAAGTTTTTCTACCTGCTTTCTGGGCTGAGATGGGGATCAGCTGAAGTTTGGACTCGGCTGCTGACAAAATGTTCCAAACACACGCCATGCACAACTCCACGGGGGAAGGTGCCAGAAACGAGTTCTGTTGGTAGTTTTTACAGTACCCCGGTAGGCAGCTGAAAGGCACCACAAAACTTGTTCTACCTGCTTTCTGGGCTGAGATGGGGAACAGCTGAATTTTGGACTCGGCTGCTGACAAAATGTTCCAAACACACCCCATGCACACCTCCACTGGCAAAGGTGCCAGAAACGAGTTCTGTTGGTAGTTTTTACACTACCCCGGTAGGCAGCTGAAAGGCACCACAAATCTTGTTGTACCTGCTTTCTGGGCTGAGATGGGGAACGGCTGAATTTTGGACTCGGCCGGTGAAAAAATGTTCCAAACACACCCCATGCACACCTCCACCGGGGAAGGTGCCAGAAACGAGTTCTGTTGGTAGTTTTTACACTACCCCGGTAGGCAGCTGAAAGGCACCACAAAACTTGTTGTACCTGCTTTCTGGGCTGAGATGAGGAACGGCTGAATTTTGGACTCGGCTGGTGACAAAATGTTCCAAACACACCCCATGCACAACTCCACCGGGGAAGGGGCCAGAAACGAGTTCTGTTGGTAGTTTTTACACTACCCCAGTAGGCAGCTGAAAGGCACCACAAAACTTGTTCTACCTGCTTTCTGGGCTGAGATGGGGAACGGCTGAATTTTGGACCCGGCTGGTGACAAAATGTTCCAAACACACCCCATGCACAACTCCACCGATGAAGGTGCCAGAAACGAGTTCTTTTGGTAGTTTTTACACTACCCCGGTAGGCAGCTGAAAGGCACCACAAAACTTGTTGTACCTGCTTTCTGGGCTGAGATGGGGAACGGCTGAATTTTGGACTCGGCTGGTGAAAAAATGTTCCAAACACACCCCATGCACACCTCCACCGGGGAAGGTGCCAGAAACGAGTTCTGTTGGTAGTTTTTACACTACCCCGGTAGGCAGCTGAAAGGCACCACAAAACTTGTTCTACCTGCTTTCTGGGCTGAGATGGGGAATCGCTGAATTTTGGACTCGGCTGGTGACAAAATGTTCCAAACACACCCCATGCACACCTTCACTGGCAAAGGTGCCAGAAACGAGTTCTGTTGGTAGTTTTTACACTACCCCGGTAGGCAGCTGAAAGGCACCAGAAAACTTGTTCTACCTGCTTTCTGGGCTGAGAAGGGGAATCGCTGAATTTTGGACTCGGCTGGTGACAAAATGTTCCAAACACACCCCATGCACACCTCCACTGGCAAAGGTGCCAGAAATGAGTTCTGTTGGTAGTTTTTACACTACCCCGGTAGGCAAGAGAAAGGCACCACAAAACTTGTTCTACCTGCTTTCTGGGCTGAGATGGAGAATCGCTGAATTTTGGACTCGGCTGCTGACAAAATATTCCAAACACACCCCATGCACAACTCCACCGGGGAAGGTGCCAGAAACGAGTTCTGTTGGTAGTTTTTACAGTACCCCAGTAGGCAGCTGAAAGGCACCACAAAAGTTTTTCTACCTGCTTTCTGGGCTGAGATGGGGATCAGCTGAATTTTGGACTCGGCTGCTGACAAAATGTTCCAAACACACCCCATGCACAACTCCACCGGGGAAGGGGCCAGAAACGAGTTCTGTTGGTAGTTTTTACAGTACCCCGGTAGGCAGCTGAAAGGCACCACAAAACTTGTTGTACCTGCTTTCTGGGCTGAGATGGGGATCAGCTGAATTTTGGACTCGGCTGCTGACAAAATGTTCCAAACACACCCCATGCACAACTCCACCGAGGAAGGTGCCAGAAACGAGTTCTGTTGGTAGTTTTTACACTACCCCGGTAGGCAGCTGAAAGGCACCACAAAACTTGTTGTACCTGCTTTCTGGGCTGAGATGGGGAACGGCTGAATTTTGGACTCGGCTGGTGAAAAAATGTTCCAAACACACCCCATGCACAACTCCACCGGGGAAGGTGCCAGAAACGAGTTCTGTTGGTAGTTTTTACACTACCCCGGTAGGCAGCTGAAAGGCACCACAAAAGTTTTTCTACCTGCTTTCTGGGCTGAGATGGGGAACAGCTGAGTTTTGGACTCGGCTGGTGACAAAATGTTCCAAACACACCCCATGCACAACTCCACCGGGGAAGGTGCCAGAAACGAGTTCTGTTGGTAGTTTTTACACTACCCCCGGTAGGCAGCTGAAAGGCACCACAAAACTTGTTGTACCTGCTTTCTGGGCTGAGATGGGGAACGGCTGAATTTTGGACCCGGCTGGTGACAAAATGTTCCAAACACACCCCATGCACAACTCCACCGATGAAGGTGCCAGAAACGAGTTCTGTTGGTAGTTTTTACACTACCCCGGTAGGCAGCTGAAAGGCACCACAAAACTTGTTGTACCTGCTTTCTGGGCTGAGATGGGGAACGGCTGAATTGTGGACTCGGCTGGTGACAAAATTTTCCAAACACACCCAATGCACACCTCCACCGGGGAAGGTGCCAGAAACGAGTTCTGTTGGTAGTTTTTACACTACCCCGGTAGGCAGCTGAAAGGCACCACAAAACTTGTTCTACCTGCTTTCTGGGCTGAGATGAGGAACGGCTGAATTTTGGACTCGGCTGCTGACAAAATGTTCCAAACACACGCCATGCACAACTCCACCGGGGAAGGTGCCAGAAACGAGTTCTGTTGGTAGTTTTTACACTACCCCGGTAGGCAGCTGAAAGGCACCACAAAACTTGTTCTACCTGCTTTCTGGGCTGAGATGGGGAACAGCTGAATTTTGGACTCGGCTGGTGACAAAATGTTCCAAACACACCCCATGCACACCTTCACTGGCAAAGGTGCCAGAAACGAGTTCTGTTGGTAGTTTTTACACTACCCCGGTAGGCAGCTGAAAGGCACCAGAAAACTTGTTCTACCTGCTTTCTGGGCTGAGAAGGGGAATCGCTGAATTTTGGACTCGGCTGGTGACAAAATGTTCCAAACACACCCCATGCACACCTCCACTGGCAAAGGTGCCAGAAATGAGTTCTGTTGGTAGTTTTTACACTACCCCGGTAGGCAAGAGAAAGGCACCACAAAACTTGTTCTACCTGCTTTCTGGGCTGAGATGGAGAATCGCTGAATTTTGGACTCGGCTGCTGACAAAATGTTCCAAACACACCCCATGCACAACTCCACCGGGGAAGGTGCCAGAAACGAGTTCTGTTGGTAGTTTTTACAGTACCCCGGTAGGCAGCTGAAAGGCACCACAAAACTTGTTCTACCTGCTTTCTGGGCTGAGATGGGGAACAGCTGAATTTTGGACTCGGCTGCTGACAAAATGTTCCAAACACACCCCATGCACAACTCCACCGAGGAAGGTGCCAGAAACGAGTTCTGTTCGTAGTTTTTACACTACCCCGGTAGGCAGCTGAAAGGCACCACAAATCTTGTTGTACCTGCTTTCTGGGCTGAGATGGGGAACGGCTGAATTTTGGACTCAGCCGGTGAAAAAATGTTCCAAACACACCCCATGCACACCTCCACCGGGGAAGGTGCCAGAAACGAGTTCTGTTGGTAGTTTTTACACTACCCCGGTAGGCAGCTGAAAGGCACCACAAAACTTGTTCTACCTGCTTTCTGGGCTGAGATGGGGAATCGCTGAATTTTGGACTCGGCTGGTGACAAAATGTTCCAAACACACCCCATGCACACCTTCACTGGCAAAGGTGCCAGAAACGAGTTCTGTTGGTAGTTTTTACACTACCCCGGTAGGCAGCTGAAAGGCACCAGAAAACTTGTTCTACCTGCTTTCTGGGCTGAGAAGGGGAATCGCTGAATTTTGGACTCGGCTGGTGACAAAATGTTCCAAACACACCCCATGCACACCTCCACTGGCAAAGGTGCCAGAAATGAGTTCTGTTGGTAGTTTTTACACTACCCCGGTAGGCAAGAGAAAGGCACCACAAAACTTGTTCTACCTGCTTTCTGGGCTGAGATGGAGAATCGCTGAATTTTGGACTCGGCTGCTGACAAAATATTCCAAACACACCCCATGCACAACTCCACCGGGGAAGGTGCCAGAAACGAGTTCTGTTGGTAGTTTTTACAGTACCCCAGTAGGCAGCTGAAAGGCACCACAAAAGTTTTTCTACCTGCTTTCTGGGCTGAGATGGGGATCAGCTGAATTTTGGACTCGGCTGCTGACAAAATGTTCCAAACACACCCCATGCACAACTCCACCGGGGAAGGGGCCAGAAACGAGTTCTGTTGGTAGTTTTTACAGTACCCCCGGTAGGCAGCTGAAAGGCACCACAAAACTTGTTCTACCTGCTTTCTGGGCTGAGATGGGGATCAGCTGAATTTTGGACTCGGCTGCTGACAAAATGTTCCAAACACACCCCATGCACAACTCCACCGAGGAAGGTGCCAGAAACGAGTTCTGTTGGTAGTTTTTACACTACCCCGGTAGGCAGCTGAAAGGCACCACAAAACTTGTTGTACCTGCTTTCTGGGCTGAGATGGGGAACGGCTGAATTTTGGACTCGGCTGGTGAAAAAATGTTCCAAACACACCCCATGCACAACTCCACCGGGGAAGGTGCCAGAAACGAGTTCTGTTGGTAGTTTTTACACTACCCCGGTAGGCAGCTGAAAGGCACCACAAAAGTTTTTCTACCTGCTTTCTGGGCTGAGATGGGGAACAGCTGAGTTTTGGACTCGGCTGGTGACAAAATGTTCCAAACACACCCCATGCACAACTCCACCGGGGAAGGTGCCAGAAACGAGTTCTGTTGGTAGTTTTTACACTACCCCGGTAGGCAGCTGAAAGGCACCACAAAACTTGTTGTACCTGCTTTCTGGGCTGAGATGGGGAACGGCTGAATTTTGGACCCGGCTGGTGACAAAATGTTCCAAACACACCCCATGCACAACTCCACCGATGAAGGTGCCAGAAACGAGTTCTGTTGGTAGTTTTTACACTACCCCGGTAGGCAGCTGAAAGGCACCACAAAACTTGTTGTACCTGCTTTCTGGGCTGAGATGGGGAACGGCTGAATTGTGGACTCGGCTGGTGACAAAATTTTCCAAACACACCCAATGCACACCTCCACCGGGGAAGGTGCCAGAAACGAGTTCTGTTGGTAGTTTTTACACTACCCCCGGTAGGCAGCTGAAAGGCACCACAAAACTTGTTCTACCTGCTTTCTGGGCTGAGATGAGGAACGGCTGAATTTTGGACTCGGCTGCTGACAAAATGTTCCAAACACACGCCATGCACAACTCCACCGAGGAAGGTGCCAGAAACGAGTTCTGTTGGTAGTTTTTACACTACCCCGGTAGGCAGCTGAAAGGCACCACAAAACTTGTTGTACCTGCTTTCTGGGCTGAGATGGGGAACGGCTGAATTTTGGACTCGGCTGGTGAAAAAATGTTCCAAACACACCCCATGCACAACTCCACCGGGGAAGGTGCCAGAAACGAGTTCTGTTGGTAGTTTTTACACTACCCCCGGTAGGCAGCTGAAAGGCACCACAAAAGTTTTTCTACCTGCTTTCTGGGCTGAGATGGGGAACAGCTGAGTTTTGGACTCGGCTGGTGACAAAATGTTCCAAACACACCCCATGCACAACTCCACCGGGGAAGGTGCCAGAAACGAGTTCTGTTGGTAGTTTTTACACTACCCCGGTAGGCAGCTGAAAGGCACCACAAAACTTGTTGTACCTGCTTTCTGGGCTGAGATGGGGAACGGCTGAATTTTGGACCCGGCTGGTGACAAAATGTTCCAAACACACCCCATGCACAACTCCACCGATGAAGGTGCCAGAAACGAGTTCTGTTGGTAGTTTTTACACTACCCCCGGTAGGCAGCTGAAAGGCACCACAAAACTTGTTGTACCTGCTTTCTGGGCTGAGATGGGGAACGGCTGAATTGTGGACTCGGCTGGTGACAAAATTTTCCAAACACACCCAATGCACACCTCCACCGGGGAAGGTGCCAGAAACGAGTTCTGTTGGTAGTTTTTACACTACCCCGGTAGGCAGCTGAAAGGCACCACAAAACTTGTTCTACCTGCTTTCTGGGCTGAGATGAGGAACGGCTGAATTTTGGACTCGGCTGCTGACAAAATGTTCCAAACACACGCCATGCACAACTCCACCGGGGAAGGTGCCAGAAACGAGTTCTGTTGGTAGTTTTTACACTACCCCGGTAGGCAGCTGAAAGGCACCACAAAACTTGTTCTACCTGCTTTCTGGGCTGAGATGGGGAACAGCTGAATTTTGGACTCGGCTGGTGACAAAATGTTCCAAACACACCCCATGCACACCTTCACTGGCAAAGGTGCCAGAAACGAGTTCTGTTGGTAGTTTTTACACTACCCCGGTAGGCAGCTGAAAGGCACCAGAAAACTTGTTCTACCTGCTTTCTGGGCTGAGAAGGGGAATCGCTGAATTTTGGACTCGGCTGGTGACAAAATGTTCCAAACACACCCCATGCACACCTCCACTGGCAAAGGTGCCAGAAATGAGTTCTGTTGGTAGTTTTTACACTACCCCGGTAGGCAAGAGAAAGGCACCACAAAACTTGTTCTACCTGCTTTCTGGGCTGAGATGGAGAATCGCTGAATTTTGGACTCGGCTGCTGACAAAATGTTCCAAACACACCCCATGCACAACTCCACCGGGGAAGGTGCCAGAAACGAGTTCTGTTGGTAGTTTTTACAGTACCCCCGGTAGGCAGCTGAAAGGCACCACAAAACTTGTTCTACCTGCTTTCTGGGCTGAGATGGGGAACAGCTGAATTTTGGACTCGGCTGCTGACAAAATGTTCCAAACACACCCCATGCACAACTCCACCGAGGAAGGTGCCAGAAACGAGTTCTGTTCGTAGTTTTTACACTACCCCGGTAGGCAGCTGAAAGGCACCACAAAAGTTGTTCTACCTGCTTTCTGGGCTGAGATGGGGAACGGCTGAATTTTGGACTCGGCCGGTGAAAAAATGTTCCAAACACACCCCATGCACACCTCCACCGGGGAAGGTGCCAGAAACGAGTTCTGTTGGTAGTTTTTACACTACCCCGGTAGGCAGCTGAAAGGCACCACAAAACTTGTTGTACCTGCTTTCTGGGCTGAGATGAGGAACGGCTGAATTTTGGACTCGGCTGGTGACAAAATGTTCCAAACACACCCCATGCACAACTCCACCGGGGAAGGGGCCAGAAACGAGTTCTGTTGGTAGTTTTTACACTACCCCAGTAGGCAGCTGAAAGGCACCACAAAACTTGTTCTACCTGCTTTCTGGGCTGAGATGGGGAACGGCTGAATTTTGGACCCGGCTGGTGACAAAATGTTCCAAACACACCCCATGCACAACTCCACCGATGAAGGTGCCAGAAACGAGTTCTTTTGGTAGTTTTTACACTACCCCCGGTAGGCAGCTGAAAGGCACCACAAAACTTGTTGTACCTGCTTTCTGGGCTGAGATGGGGAACGGCTGAATTTTGGACTCGGCTGGTGAAAAAATGTTCCAAACACACCCCATGCACACCTCCACCGGGGAAGGTGCCAGAAACGAGTTCTGTTGGTAGTTTTTACACTACCCCGGTAGGCAGCTGAAAGGCACCACAAAACTTGTTCTACCTGCTTTCTGGGCTGAGATGGGGAATCGCTGAATTTTGGACTCGGCTGGTGACAAAATGTTCCAAACACACCCCATGCACACCTTCACTGGCAAAGGTGCCAGAAACGAGTTCTGTTGGTAGTTTTTACACTACCCCGGTAGGCAGCTGAAAGGCACCAGAAAACTTGTTCTACCTGCTTTCTGGGCTGAGAAGGGGAATCGCTGAATTTTGGACTCGGCTGGTGACAAAATGTTCCAAACACACCCCATGCACACCTCCACTGGCAAAGGTGCCAGAAATGAGTTCTGTTGGTAGTTTTTACACTACCCCGGTAGGCAAGAGAAAGGCACCACAAAACTTGTTCTACCTGCTTTCTGGGCTGAGATGGAGAATCGCTGAATTTTGGACTCGGCTGCTGACAAAATATTCCAAACACACCCCATGCACAACTCCACCGGGGAAGGTGCCAGAAACGAGTTCTGTTGGTAGTTTTTACAGTACCCCAGTAGGCAGCTGAAAGGCACCACAAAAGTTTTTCTACCTGCTTTCTGGGCTGAGATGGGGATCAGCTGAATTTTGGACTCGGCTGCTGACAAAATGTTCCAAACACACCCCATGCACAACTCCACCGGGGAAGGGGCCAGAAACGAGTTCTGTTGGTAGTTTTTACAGTACCCCCGGTAGGCAGCTGAAAGGCACCACAAAACTTGTTGTACCTGCTTTCTGGGCTGAGATGGGGATCAGCTGAATTTTGGACTCGGCTGCTGACAAAATGTTCCAAACACACCCCATGCACAACTCCACCGAGGAAGGTGCCAGAAACGAGTTCTGTTGGTAGTTTTTACACTACCCCGGTAGGCAGCTGAAAGGCACCACAAAACTTGTTGTACCTGCTTTCTGGGCTGAGATGGGGAACGGCTGAATTTTGGACTCGGCTGGTGAAAAAATGTTCCAAACACACCCCATGCACAACTCCACCGATGAAGGTGCCAGAAACGAGTTCTGTTGGTAGTTTTTACACTACCCCGGTAGGCAGCTGAAAGGCACCACAAAAGTTTTTCTACCTGCTTTCTGGGCTGAGATGGGGAACAGCTGAGTTTTGGACTCGGCTGGTGACAAAATGTTCCAAACACACCCCATGCACAACTCCACCGGGGAAGGTGCCAGAAACGAGTTCTGTTGGTAGTTTTTACACTACCCCCGGTAGGCAGCTGAAAGGCACCACAAAACTTGTTGTACCTGCTTTCTGGGCTGAGATGGGGAACGGCTGAATTTTGGACCCGGCTGGTGACAAAATGTTCCAAACACACCCCATGCACAACTCCACCGATGAAGGTGCCAGAAACGAGTTCTGTTGGTAGTTTTTACACTACCCCGGTAGGCAGCTGAAAGGCACCACAAAACTTGTTGTACCTGCTTTCTGGGCTGAGATGGGGAACGGCTGAATTGTGGACTCGGCTGGTGACAAAATTTTCCAAACACACCCAATGCACACCTCCACCGGGGAAGGTGCCAGAAACGAGTTCTGTTGGTAGTTTTTACACTACCCCGGTAGGCAGCTGAAAGGCACCACAAAACTTGTTCTACCTGCTTTCTGGGCTGAGATGAGGAACGGCTGAATTTTGGACTCGGCTGCTGACAAAATGTTCCAAACACACCCCATGCACAACTCCACCGGGGAAGGTGCCAGAAACGAGTTCTGTTGGTAGTTTTTACACTACCCCGGTAGGCAGCTGAAAGGCACCACAAAACTTGTTCTACCTGCTTTCTGGGCTGAGATGGGGAACAGCTGAATTTTGGACCCGGCTGGTGACAAAATGTTCCAAACACACGCCATGCACAACTCCACCGGGGAAGGTGCCAGAAACGAGTTCTGTTGGTAGTTTTTTACAGTACCCCCGGTAGGCAGCTGAAAGGCACCACAAAACTTGTTGTACCTGCTTTCTGGGCTGAGATGGGGAACGGCTGAATTTTGGACTCGGCTGCTGACAAAATTTTCCAAACACACCCAATGCACACCTCCACCGGGGAAGGTGCCAGAAACGAGTTCTGTTGGTAGTTTTTACACTACCCCGGTAGGCAGCTGAAAGGCACCACAAAACTTGTTCTACCTGCTTTCTGGGCTGAGATGGGGAACAGCTGAATTTTGGACCCGGCTGGTGACAAAATGTTCCAAACACACCCCATGCACAACTCCACCGATGAAGGTGCCAGAAACGAGTTCTGTTGGTAGTTTTTACACTACCCCGGTAGGCAGCTGAAAGGCACCACAAAACTTGTTGTACCTGCTTTCTGGGCTGAGATGGGGAACGGCTGAATTTTGGACTCGGCTGGTGACAAAATGTTCCAAACACACCCCATGCACAACTCCACCGGGGAAGGTGCCAGAAACGAGTTCTGTTGGTAGTTTTTACAGTACCCTGGTAGGCAGCTGAAAGGCACCACAAAACTTGTACCTGCTTTCTGGGCAGAGATGGGGAACGGCTGAATTTTGGACTCGGCTGGTGACAAAATGTTCCAAACACACCCCATGCACAACTCCACCGGGGAAGGTGCCAGAAACGAGTTCTGTTGGTAGTTTTTACACTACCCCGGTAGGCAGCTGAAAGGCACCACAAAACTTGTTCTACCTGCTTTCTGGGCTGAGATGGGGAATAGCTGAATTTTGGACTCGGCTGGTAACAAAATGTTCCAAACACACCCCATGCACAGCTCCACCGGGGAAGATGCCAGAAACGAGTTCTGTTGGTAGTTTTTACAGTACCCCGGTAGGCAGCTGAAAGGCACCACAAAACTTGTTGTACCTGCTTTCTGGGCTGAGATGGGGAACAGCTGAATTTTGGACTCGGCTGCTGACAAAATGTTCCAAACACACCCCATGCACAACTCCACCGGGGAAGGTGCCAGAAACGAGTTCTGTTGGTAGTTTTTACAGTACCCCCGGTAGGCAGCTGAAAGGCACCACAAAACTTGTTGTACCTGCTTTCTGGGCTGAGATGAGGAACGGCTGAATTTTGGACTCGGCTGGTGACAAAATGTTCCAAACACACGCCATGCACAACTCCACGGGGGAAGGTGCCAGAAACGAGTTCTGTTGGTAGTTTTTACACTACCCCGGTAGGCAGCTGAAAGGCACCACAAAACTTGTTGTACCTGCTTTCTGGGCTGAGATGGGGAACGGCTGAATTTTGGACTCGGCTGGTGACAAAATGTTCCAAACACACCCCATGCACAACTCCACCGGGGAAGGTGCCAGAAACGAGTTCTGTTGGTAGTTTTTACAGTACCCTGGTAGGCAGCTGAAAGGCACCACAAAACTTGTACCTGCTTTCTGGGCAGAGATGGGGAACGGCTGAATTTTGGACTCGGCTGGTGACAAAATGTTCCAAACACACCCCATGCACAACTCCACCGGGGAAGGTGCCAGAAACGAGTTCTGTTGGTAGTTTTTACACTACCCCGGTAGGCAGCTGAAAGGCACCACAAAACTTGTTCTACCTGCTTTCTGGGCTGAGATGGGGAATAGCTGAATTTTGGACTCGGCTGGTGACAAAATGTTCCAAACACACCCCATGCACACCTCCACTGGCAAAGGTGCCAGAAATGAGTTCTGTTGGTAGTTTTTACACTACCCCGGTAGGCAAGAGAAAGGCACCACAAAACTTGTTCTACCTGCTTTCTGGGCTGAGATGGAGAATCGCTGAATTTTGGACTCGGCTGCTGACAAAATATTCCAAACACACCCCATGCACAACTCCACCGGGGAAGGTGCCAGAAACGAGTTCTGTTGGTAGTTTTTACAGTACCCCAGTAGGCAGCTGAAAGGCACCACAAAAGTTTTTCTACCTGCTTTCTGGGCTGAGATGGGGATCAGCTGAATTTTGGACTCGGCTGCTGACAAAATGTTCCAAACACACCCCATGCACAACTCCACCGGGGAAGGGGCCAGAAACGAGTTCTGTTGGTAGTTTTTACAGTACCCCGGTAGGCAGCTGAAAGGCACCACAAAACTTGTTGTACCTGCTTTCTGGGCTGAGATGGGGATCAGCTGAATTTTGGACTCGGCTGCTGACAAAATGTTCCAAACACACCCCATGCACAACTCCACCGAGGAAGGTGCCAGAAACGAGTTCTGTTGGTAGTTTTTACACTACCCCGGTAGGCAGCTGAAAGGCACCACAAAACTTGTTGTACCTGCTTTCTGGGCTGAGATGGGGAACGGCTGAATTTTGGACTCGGCTGGTGAAAAAATGTTCCAAACACACCCCATGCACAACTCCACCGATGAAGGTGCCAGAAACGAGTTCTGTTGGTAGTTTTTACACTACCCCGGTAGGCAGCTGAAAGGCACCACAAAAGTTTTTCTACCTGCTTTCTGGGCTGAGATGGGGAACAGCTGAGTTTTGGACTCGGCTGGTGACAAAATGTTCCAAACACACCCCATGCACAACTCCACCGGGGAAGGTGCCAGAAACGAGTTCTGTTGGTAGTTTTTACACTACCCCGGTAGGCAGCTGAAAGGCACCACAAAACTTGTTGTACCTGCTTTCTGGGCTGAGATGGGGAACGGCTGAATTTTGGACCCGGCTGGTGACAAAATGTTCCAAACACACCCCATGCACAACTCCACCGATGAAGGTGCCAGAAACGAGTTCTGTTGGTAGTTTTTACACTACCCCGGTAGGCAGCTGAAAGGCACCACAAAACTTGTTGTACCTGCTTTCTGGGCTGAGATGGGGAACGGCTGAATTGTGGACTCGGCTGGTGACAAAATTTTCCAAACACACCCAATGCACACCTCCACCGGGGAAGGTGCCAGAAACGAGTTCTGTTGGTAGTTTTTACACTACCCCGGTAGGCAGCTGAAAGGCACCACAAAACTTGTTCTACCTGCTTTCTGGGCTGAGATGAGGAACGGCTGAATTTTGGACTCGGCTGCTGACAAAATGTTCCAAACACACCCCATGCACAACTCCACCGGGGAAGGTGCCAGAAACGAGTTCTGTTGGTAGTTTTTACACTACCCCGGTAGGCAGCTGAAAGGCACCACAAAACTTGTTCTACCTGCTTTCTGGGCTGAGATGGGGAACAGCTGAATTTTGGACCCGGCTGGTGACAAAATGTTCCAAACACACGCCATGCACAACTCCACCGGGGAAGGTGCCAGAAACGAGTTCTGTTGGTAGTTTTTACAGTACCCCGGTAGGCAGCTGAAAGGCACCACAAAACTTGTTGTACCTGCTTTCTGGGCTGAGATGGGGAACGGCTGAATTTTGGACTCGGCTGCTGACAAAATTTTCCAAACACACCCAATGCACACCTCCACCGGGGAAGGTGCCAGAAACGAGTTCTGTTGGTAGTTTTTACACTACCCCGGTAGGCAGCTGAAAGGCACCACAAAACTTGTTCTACCTGCTTTCTGGGCTGAGATGGGGAACAGCTGAATTTTGGACCCGGCTGGTGACAAAATGTTCCAAACACACCCCATGCACAACTCCACCGATGAAGGTGCCAGAAACGAGTTCTGTTGGTAGTTTTTACAGTACCCCGGTAGGCAGCTGAAAGGCACCACAAAACTTGTTGTACCTGCTTTCTGGGCTGAGATGGGGAACGGCTGAATTTTGGACTCGGCTGGTGACAAAATGTTCCAAACACACCCCATGCACAACTCCACCGGGGAAGGTGCCAGAAACGAGTTCTGTTGGTAGTTTTTACAGTACCCTGGTAGGCAGCTGAAAGGCACCACAAAACTTGTACCTGCTTTCTGGGCAGAGATGGGGAACGGCTGAATTTTGGACTCGGCTGGTGACAAAATGTTCCAAACACACCCCATGCACAACTCCACCGGGGAAGGTGCCAGAAACGAGTTCTGTTGGTAGTTTTTACACTACCCCGGTAGGCAGCTGAAAGGCACCACAAAACTTGTTCTACCTGCTTTCTGGGCTGAGATGGGGAATAGCTGAATTTTGGACTCGGCTGGTAACAAAATGTTCCAAACACACCCCATGCACAGCTCCACCGGGGAAGATGCCAGAAACGAGTTCTGTTGGTAGTTTTTACAGTACCCCGGTAGGCAGCTGAAAGGCACCACAAAACTTGTTGTACCTGCTTTCTGGGCTGAGATGGGGAACAGCTGAATTTTGGACTCGGCTGCTGACAAAATGTTCCAAACACACCCCATGCACAACTCCACCGGGGAAGGTGCCAGAAACGAGTTCTGTTGGTAGTTTTTACAGTACCCCGGTAGGCAGCTGAAAGGCACCACAAAACTTGTTGTACCTGCTTTCTGGGCTGAGATGAGGAACGGCTGAATTTTGGACTCGGCTGGTGACAAAATGTTCCAAACACACGCCATGCACAACTCCACGGGGGAAGGTGCCAGAAACGAGTTCTGTTGGTAGTTTTTACACTACCCCGGTAGGCAGCTGAAAGGCACCACAAAACTTGTTCTACCTGCTTTCTGGGCTGAGATGGGGAACAGCTGAATTTTGGACCCGGCTGGTGACAAAATGTTCCAAACACACCCCATGCACAGCTCCACCGGCAGAGGTGCCAGAAACGAGTTCTGTTGGTAGTTTTTACACTACCCCGGTAGGCAGCTGAAAGGCACCACAAAACTTGTTGTACCTGCTTTCTGGGCTGAGATGGGGAACGGCTGAATTTTGGACTCGGCTGGTGACAAAATGTTCCAAACACACCCCATGCACACCTCCACCGGGGAAGGTGCCAGAAACGAGTTCTGTTCGTAGTTTTTACACTACCCCGGTAGGCAGCTGAAAGGCACCACAAAACTTGTTCTACCTGCTTTCTGGGCTGAGATGGGGAATCGCTGAATTTTGGACTCGGCTGGTGACAAAATGTTCCAAACACACCCCATGCACACCTTCACTGGCAAAGGTGCCAGAAACGAGTTCTGTTGGTAGTTTTTACACTACCCCGGTAGGCAGCTGAAAGGCACCAGAAAACTTGTTCTACCTGCTTTCTGGGCTGAGATGGGGAATCGCTGAATTTTGGACTCGGCTGGTGACAAAATGTTCCAAACACACCTCATGCACACCTCCACTGGCAAAGGTGCCAGAAACGAGTTCTGTTGGTAGTTTTTGCAGTACCCCGGTAGGCAAGAGAAAGGCACCACAAAACTTGTTCTACCTGCTTTCTGGGCTGAGATGGGGAACAGCTGAATTTTGGACTCGGCTGCTGACAAAATGTTCCAAACACACCCCATGCACAACTCCACCGGGGAAGGTGCCAGAAACGAGTTCTGTTGGTAGTTTTTACACTACCCCGGTAGGCAGCTGAAAGGCACCACAAAACTTGTTCTACCTGCTTTCTGGGCTGAGATGGGGAACAGCTGAGTTTTGGACCCGGCTGGTGACAAAATGTTCCAAACACACCCCATGCACAACTCCACCGAGGAAGGTGCCAGAAACGAGTTCTGTTGGTAGTTTTTACACTACCCCGGTAGGCAGCTGAAAGGCACCACAAAACTTGTTGTACCTGCTTTCTGGGCTGAGATGGGGAACGGCTGAATTTTGGACTCGGCTGCTGACAAAATGTTCCAAACACACCCCATGCACACCTCCACCGGGGAAGGTGCCAGAAACGAGTTCTGTTGGTAGTTTTTACACTACCCCGGTAGGCAGCTGAAAGGCACCACAAAATTGTTATACCTGCTTTCTGGGCTGAGAAGGGGAATCGCTGAATTTTGGACTCGGCTGGTGACAAAATGTTCCAAACACACCCCATGCACACCTTCACTGGCAAAGGTGCCAGAAACGAGTTCTGTTGGTAGTTTTTACACTACCCCGGTAGGCAAGAGAAAGGCACCACAAAACTTGTTCTACCTGCTTTCTGGGCTGAGATGGGGAACAGCTGAATTTTGGACTCGGCTGCTGACAAAATGTTCCAAACACACCCCATGCACAACTCCACCGGGGAAGGTGCCAGAAACGAGTTCTGTTGGTAGTTTTTACACTACCCCGGTAGGCAGCTGAAAGGCACCACTAAACTTGTTCTACCTGCTTTCTGGGCTGAGATGAGGAACGGCTGAATTTTGGACTCGGCTGCTGACAAAATATTCCAAACACACCCCATGCACAACTCCACCGGGGAAGGTGCCAGAAACGAGTTCTGTTGGTAGTTTTTACACTACCCCGGTAGGCAGCTGAAAGGCACCACAAAACTTGTACCTGCTTTCTGGGCTGAGATGGGGAACGGCTGAATTTTGGACTCGGCTGGTGACAAAATGTTCCAAACACACCCCATGCACAACTCCACCGGGGAAGGAGCCAGAAACGAGTTCTGTTGGTAGTTTTTACACTACCCCGGTAGGCAGCTGAAAGGCACCAGAAAACTTGTTCTACCTGCTTTCTGGGCTGAGATGGGGAATAGCTGAATTTTGGACTCGGCTGGTAACAAAATGTTCCAAACACACCCCATGCACAGCTCCACCGGCAGAGGTGCCAGAAACGAGTTCTGTTGGTAGTTTTTACAGTACCCCAGTAGGCAGCTGAAAGGCACCACAAAACTTGTTGTACCTGCTTTCTGGGCTGAGATGGGGAACAGCTGAATTTTGGACTCGGCTGCTGACAAAATGTTCCAAACACACCCCATGCACAACTCCACCGGGGAAGGGGCCAGAAACGAGTTCTGTTGGTAGTTTTTACAGTACCCCGGTAGGCAGCTGAAAGGCACCACAAAACTTGTTCTACCTGCTTTCTGGGCTGAGATGAGGAACGGCTGAATTTTGGACTCGGCTGCTGACAAAATGTTCCAAACACACCCCATGCACAACTCCACCGGGGAAGGTGCCAGAAACGAGTTCTGTTGGTAGTTTTTACACTACCCCGGTAGGCAGCTGAAAGGCACCACAAAACTTGTTCTACCTGCTTTCTGGGCTGAGATGGGGAACAGCTGAATTTTGGACTCGGCTGGTGACAAAATGTTCCAAACACACCCCATGCACAACTCCACCGGGGAAGGGGCCAGAAACGAGTTCTGTTGGTAGTTTTTACACTACCCCGGTAGGCAGCTGAAAGGCACCACAAAACTTGTTGTACCTGCTTTCTGGGCTGAGATGGGGAACGGCTGAATTTTGGACTCGGCTGGTGACAAAATGTTCCAAACACACCCCATGCACACCTCCACCGGGGAAGGTGCCAGAAACGAGTTCTGTTGGTAGTTTTTACAGTACCCTGGTAGGCAGCTGAAAGGCACCACAAAACTTGTACCTGCTTTCTGGGCAGAGATGGGGAACGGCTGAATTTTGGACTCGGCTGCTGACAAAATGTTCCAAACACACCCCATGCACAACTCCACCGGGGAAGGTGCCAGAAACGAGTTCTGTTGGTAGTTTTTACACTACCCCGGTAGGCAGCTGAAAGGCACCACAAAACTTGTTCTACCTGCTTTCTGGGCTGAGATGGGGAATAGCTGAATTTTGGACTCGGCTGGTGACAAAATGTTCCAAACACACCCCATGCACAGCTCCACCGGGGAAGATGCCAGAAACGAGTTCTGTTGGTAGTTTTTACAGTACCCCGGTAGGCAGCTGAAAGGCACCACAAAACTTGTTGTACCTGCTTTCTGGGCTGAGATGGGGAACAGCTGAATTTTGGACTCGGCTGCTGACAAAATGTTCCAAACACACCCCATGCACAACTCCACCGGGGAAGGGGCCAGAAACGAGTTCTGTTGGTAGTTTTTACAGTACCCTGGTAGGCAGCTGAAAGGCACCACAAAACTTGTTGTACCTGCTTTCTGGGCTGAGATGAGGAACGGCTGAATTTTGGACTCGGCTGGTGACAAAATGTTCCAAACACACCCCATGCACACCTTCACTGGCAAAGGTGCCAGAAACGAGTTCTGTTGGTAGTTTTTACACTACCCCGGTAGGCAGCTGAAAGGCACCACAAAACTTGTTCTACCTGCTTTCTGGGCTGAGATGGGGAATCGCTGAATTTTGGACTCGGCTGGTGACAAAATGTTCCAAACACACCTCATGCACACCTCCACTGGCAAAGGTGCCAGAAACGAGTTCTGTTGGTAGTTTTTACACTACCCCGGTAGGCAAGAGAAAGGCACCACAAAACTTGTTCTACCTGCTTTCTGGGCTGAGATGGGGAACAGCTGAATTTTGGACTCGGCTGCTGACAAAATGTTCCAAACACACCCCATGCACAACTCCACCGGGGAAGGTGCCAGAAACGAGTTCTGTTGGTAGTTTTTACACTACCCCGGTAGGCAGCTGAAAGGCACCACAAAACTTGTTCTACCTGCTTTCTGGGCTGAGATGGGGAACAGCTGAGTTTTGGACTCGGCTGGTGACAAAATGTTCCAAACACACCCCATGCACAACTCCACCGAGGAAGGTGCCAGAAACGAGTTCTGTTGGTAGTTTTTACACTACCCCAGTAGGCAGCTGAAAGGCACCACAAAACTTGTTCTACCTGCTTTCTGGGCTGAGATGGGGAACAGCTGAATTTTGGACTCGGCTGCTGACAAAATGTTCCAAACACACGCCATGCACAACTCCACCGGGGAAGGGGCCAGAAACGAGTTCTGTTGGTAGTTTTTACAGTACCCCGGTAGGCAGCTGAAAGGCACCACTAAACTTGTTCTACCTGCTTTCTGGGCTGAGATGAGGAACGGCTGAATTTTGGACTCGGCTGCTGACAACATGTTCCAAACACACCCCATGCACAACTCCACCGGGGAAGGTGCCAGAAACGAGTTCTGTTGGTAGTTTTTACACTACCCCGGTAGGCAGCTGAAAGGCACCACAAAACTTGTTCTACCTGCTTTCTGGGCTGAGATGGGGAACAGCTGAGTTTTGGACCCGGCTGGTGACAAAATGTTCCAAACACACCCCATGCACAACTCCACCGATGAAGGTGCCAGAAACGAGTTCTGTTGGTAGTTTTTACAGTACCCCGGTAGGCAGCTGAAAGGCACCACAAAACTTGTTGTACCTGCTTTCTGGGCTGAGATGGGGAACGGCTGAATTTTGGACTCGGCTGGTGAAAAAATGTTCCAAACACACCCCATGCACACCTCCACCGGGGAAGGTGCCAGAAACGAGTTCTGTTGGTAGTTTTTACACTACCCCGGTAGGCAGCTGAAAGGCACCACAAAATTGTTCTACCTGCTTTCTGGGCTGAGAAGGGGAATCGCTGAATTTTGGACTCGGCTGGTGACAAAATGTTCCAAACACACCCCATGCACACCTTCACTGGCAAAGGTGCCAGAAACGAGTTCTGTTGGTAGTTTTTACACTACCCCGGTAGGCAGCTGAAAGGCACCACAAAACTTGTTCTACCTGCTTTCTGGGCTGAGATGGGGAACAGCTGAATTTTGGACTCGGCTGCTGACAAAATGTTCCAAACACACCCCATGCACAACTCCACCGGGGAAGGTGCCAGAAACGAGTTCTGTTGGTAGTTTTTACACTACCCCGGTAGGCAGCTGAAAGGCACCACTAAACTTGTTCTACCTGCTTTCTGGGCTGAGATGAGGAACGGCTGAATTTTGGACTCGGCTGCTGACAAAATGTTCCAAACACACCCCATGCACAACTCCACCGGGGAAGGTGCCAGAAACGAGTTCTGTTGGTAGTTTTTACACTACCCCGGTAGGCAGCTGAAAGGCACCACAAAACTTGTACCTGCTTTCTGGGCAGAGATGGGGAACGGCTGAATTTTGGACTCGGCTGGTGACAAAATGTTCCAAACACACCCCATGCACAACTCCACCGGGGAAGGAGCCAGAAACGAGTTCTGTTGGTAGTTTTTACACTACCCCGGTAGGCAGCTGAAAGGCACCACAAAACTTGTTCTACCTGCTTTCTGGGCTGAGATGGGGAATAGCTGAATTTTGGACTCGGCTGGTAACAAAATGTTCCAAACACACCCCATGCACAGCTCCACCGGCAGAGGTGCCAGAAACGAGTTCTGTTGGTAGTTTTTACAGTACCCCAGTAGGCAGCTGAAAGGCACCACAAAACTTGTTGTACCTGCTTTCTGGGCTGAGATGGGGAACAGCTGAATTTTGGACTCGGCTGCTGACAAAATGTTCCAAACACACCCCATGCACAACTCCACCGGGGAAGGGGCCAGAAACGAGTTCTGTTGGTAGTTTTTACAGTACCCCGGTAGGCAGCTGAAAGGCACCACAAAACTTGTTCTACCTGCTTTCTGGGCTGAGATGAGGAACGGCTGAATTTTGGACTCGGCTGCTGACAAAATGTTCCAAACACACCCCATGCACAACTCCACCGGGGAAGGTGCCAGAAACGAGTTCTGTTGGTAGTTTTTACACTACCCCGGTAGGCAGCTGAAAGGCACCACAAAACTTGTTGTACCTGCTTTCTGGGCTGAGATGGGGAACAGCTGAATTTTGGACTCGGCTGCTGACAAAATGTTCCAAACACACCCCATGCACAACTCCACCGGGGAAGGGGCCAGAAACGAGTTCTGTTGGTAGTTTTTACACTACCCCGGTAGGCAGCTGAAAGGCACCACAAAACTTGTTGTACCTGCTTTCTGGGCTGAGATGGGGAACGGCTGAATTTTGGACTCGGCTGGTGAAAAAATGTTCCAAACACACCCCATGCACACCTCCACCGGGGAAGGTGCCAGAAACGAGTTCTGTTGGTAGTTTTTACAGTACCCTGGTAGGCAGCTGAAAGGCACCACAAAACTTGTACCTGCTTTCTGGGCAGAGATGGGGAACGGCTGAATTTTGGACTCGGCTGCTGACAAAATGTTCCAAACACACCCCATGCACAACTCCACCGGGGAAGGTGCCAGAAACGAGTTCTGTTGGTAGTTTTTACACTACCCCGGTAGGCAGCTGAAAGGCACCACAAAACTTGTTCTACCTGCTTTCTGGGCTGAGATGGGGAATAGCTGAATTTTGGACTCGGCTGGTGACAAAATGTTCCAAACACACCCCATGCACAGCTCCACCGGGGAAGATGCCAGAAACGAGTTCTGTTGGTAGTTTTTACACTACCCCGGTAGGCAGCTGAAAGGCACCACAAAACTTGTTCTACCTGCTTTCTGGGCTGAGATGGGGAACAGCTGAATTTTGGACTCGGCTGCTGACAAAATGTTCCAAACACACCCCATGCACAACTCCACCGGGGAAGGGGCCAGAAACGAGTTCTGTTGGTAGTTTTTACAGTACCCTGGTAGGCAGCTGAAAGGCACCACAAAACTTGTTGTACCTGCTTTCTGGGCTGAGATGAGGAACGGCTGAATTTTGGACTCGGCTGGTGACAAAATGTTCCAAACACACCCCATGCACACCTCCACCGGGGAAGGTGCCAGAAACGAGTTCTGTTGGTAGTTTTTACACTACCCCGGTAGGCAGCTGAAAGGCACCACAAAACTTGTTCTACCTGCTTTCTGGGCTGAGATGGGGAACAGCTGAATTTTGGACTCGGCTGCTGACAAAATGTTCCAAACACACCCCATGCACACCTTCACTGGCAAAGGTGCCAGAAACGAGTTCTGTTGGTAGTTTTTACACTACCCCGGTAGGCAGCTGAAAGGCACCACAAAACTTGTTCTACCTGCTTTCTGGGCTGAGATGGGGAATCGCTGAATTTTGGACTCGGCTGGTGACAAAATGTTCCAAACACACCCCATGCACACCTCCACCGGGGAAGGTGCCAGAAACGATTTCTGTTGGTAGTTTTTACACTACCCCGGTAGGCAGCTGAAAGGCACCACAAAACTTGTTCTACCTGCTTTCTGGGCTGAGATGGGGAATCGCTGAATTTTGGACTCGGCTGGTGACAAAATGTTCCAAACACACCCCATGCACACCTTCACTGGCAAAGGTGCCAGAAACGAGTTCTGTTGGTAGTTTTTACACTACCCCGGTAGGCAGCTGAAAGGCACCACAAAACTTGTTCTACCTGCTTTCTGGGCTGAGATGGGGAACAGCTGAGTTTTGGACTCGGCTGGTGACAGAATGTTCCAAACACACCCCATGCACAACTCCACCGAGGAAGGTGCCAGAAACGAGTTCTGTTGGTAGTTTTTACAGTACCCCGGTAGGCAGCTGAAAGGCACCACAAAACTTGTTCTACCTGCTTTCTGGGCTGAGATGAGGAACGGCTGAATTTTGGACTCGGCTGCTGACAAAATGTTCCAAACACACCCCATGCACAACTCCACCGGGGAAGGTGCCAGAAACGAGTTCTGTTGGTAGTTTTTACACTACCCCGGTAGGCAGCTGAAAGGCACCACAAAACTTGTTCTACCTGCTTTCTGGGCTGAGATGGGGAACAGCTGAATTTTGGACCCGGCTGGTGACAAAATGTTCCAAACACACCCCATGCACAACTCCACCGATGAAGGTGCCAGAAACGAGTTCTGTTGGTAGTTTTTACACTACCCCGGTAGGCAGCTGAAAGGCACCACAAAACTTGTTGTACCTGCTTTCTGGGCTGAGATGGGGAACGGCTGAATTTTGGACTCGGCTGGTGAAAAAATGTTCCAAACACACCCCATGCACAACTCCACCGATGAAGGTGCCAGAAACGAGTTCTGTTGGTAGTTTTTACAGTACCCTGGTAGGCAGCTGAAAGGCACCACAAAACTTGTACCTGCTTTCTGGGCAGAGATGGGGAACGGCTGAATTTTGGACTCGGCTGGTGACAAAATGTTCCAAACACACCCCATGCACAACTCCACCGGGGAAGGTGCCAGAAACGAGTTCTGTTGGTAGTTTTTACAGTACCCCGGTAGGCAGCTGAAAGGCACCACAAAACTTGTACCTGCTTTCTGGGCAGAGATGGGGAACGGCTGAATTTTGGACTCGGCTGGTGACAAAATGTTCCAAACACACCCCATGCACAACTCCACCGGGGAAGGTGCCAGAAACGAGTTCTGTTGGTAGTTTTTACAGTACCCCGGTAGGCAAGAGAAAGGCACCACAAAACTTGTTCTACCTGCTTTCTGGGCTGAGATGGGGAACAGCTGAATTTTGGACTCGGCTGGTGACAAAATGTTCCAAACACACCCCATGCACAGCTCCACCGGGGAAGATGCCAGAAACGAGTTCTGTTGGTAGTTTTTACACTACCCCGGTAGGCAGCTGAAAGGCACCACAAAACTTGTTGTACCTGCTTACTGGGCTGAGATGGGGAACAGCTGAATTTTGGACTCGGCTGCTGACAAAATGTTCCAAACACACCCCATGCACAACTCCACCGGGGAAGGGGCCAGAAACGAGTTCTGTTGGTAGTTTTTACAGTACCCCGGTAGGCAGCTGAAAGGCACCACAAAACTTGTTCTACCTGCTTTCTGGGCTGAGATGGGGAACAGCTGAATTTTGGACCCGGCTGGTGACAAAATGTTCCAAACACACCCCATGCACAGCTCCACCGGCAGAGGTGCCAGAAACGAGTTCTGTTGGTAGTTTTTACACTACCCCGGTAGGCAGCTGAAAGGCACCACAAAACTTGTTGTACCTGCTTTCTGGGCTGAGATGGGGAACGGCTGAATTTTGGACTCGGCTGGTGAAAAAATGTTCCAAACACACCCCATGCACACCTCCACCGGGGAAGGTGCCAGAAACGAGTTCTGTTGGTAGTTTTTACAGTACCCCAGTAGGCAGCTGAAAGGCACCACAAAACTTGTTGTACCTGCTTTCTGGGCTGAGATGGGGAACAGCTGAATTTTGGACTCGGCTGCTGACAAAATGTTCCAAACACACCCCATGCACAACTCCACCGGGGAAGGGGCCAGAAACGAGTTCTGTTGGTAGTTTTTACAGTACCCCGGTAGGCAGCTGAAAGGCACCACAAAACTTGTTGTACCTGCTTTCTGGGCTGAGATGGGGAACAGCTGAATTTTGGACTCGGCTGCTGACAAAATGTTCCAAACACACCCCATGCACAACTCCACCGGGGAAGGGGCCAGAAACGAGTTCTGTTGGTAGTTTTTACACTACCCCGGTAGGCAGCTGAAAGGCACCACAAAACTTGTTGTACCTGCTTTCTGGGCTGAGATGGGGAACGGCTGAATTTTGGACTCGGCTGGTGAAAAAATGTTCCAAACACACCCCATGCACACCTCCACCGGGGAAGGTGCCAGAAACGAGTTCTGTTGGTAGTTTTTACAGTACCCTGGTAGGCAGCTGAAAGGCACCACAAAACTTGTTGTACCTGCTTTCTGGGCAGAGATGGGGAACGGCTGAATTTTGGACTCGGCTGCTGACAAAATGTTCCAAACACACCCCATGCACAACTCCACCGGGGAAGGTGCCAGAAACGAGTTCTGTTGGTAGTTTTTACACTACCCCGGTAGGCAGCTGAAAGGCACCACAAAACTTGTTCTACCTGCTTTCTGGGCTGAGATGGGGAATAGCTGAATTTTGGACTCGGCTGGTGACAAAATGTTCCAAACACACCCCATGCACAGCTCCACCGGGGAAGATGCCAGAAACGAGTTCTGTTGGTAGTTTTTACACTACCCCGGTAGGCAGCTGAAAGGCACCACAAAACTTGTTCTACCTGCTTTCTGGGCTGAGATGGGGAATCGCTGAATTTTGGACCCGGCTGGTGACAAAATGTTCCAAACACACCCCATGCACAGCTCCACCGGCAGAGGTGCCAGAAACGAGTTCTGTTGGTAGTTTTTACACTACCCCGGTAGGCAGCTGAAAGGCACCACAAAACTTGTTGTACCTGCTTTCTGGGCTGAGATGGGGAACGGCTGAATTTTGGACTCGGCTGGTGAAAAAATGTTCCAAACACACCCCATGCACACCTCCACCGGGGAAGGTGCCAGAAACGAGTTCTGTTGGTAGTTTTTACAGTACCCCAGTAGGCAGCTGAAAGGCACCACAAAACTTGTTGTACCTGCTTTCTGGGCTGAGATGGGGAACAGCTGAATTTTGGACTCGGCTGCTGACAAAATGTTCCAAACACACCCCATGCACAACTCCACCGGGGAAGGGGCCAGAAACGAGTTCTGTTGGTAGTTTTTACAGTACCCCGGTAGGCAGCTGAAAGGCACCACAAAACTTGTTGTACCTGCTTTCTGGGCTGAGATGGGGAACAGCTGAATTTTGGACTCGGCTGCTGACAAAATGTTCCAAACACACCCCATGCACAACTCCACCGGGGAAGGGGCCAGAAACGAGTTCTGTTGGTAGTTTTTACACTACCCCGGTAGGCAGCTGAAAGGCACCACAAAACTTGTTGTACCTGCTTTCTGGGCTGAGATGGGGAACGGCTGAATTTTGGACTCGGCTGGTGAAAAAATGTTCCAAACACACCCCATGCACACCTCCACCGGGGAAGGTGCCAGAAACGAGTTCTGTTGGTAGTTTTTACAGTACCCTGGTAGGCAGCTGAAAGGCACCACAAAACTTGTTGTACCTGCTTTCTGGGCAGAGATGGGGAACGGCTGAATTTTGGACTCGGCTGCTGACAAAATGTTCCAAACACACCCCATGCACAACTCCACCGGGGAAGGTGCCAGAAACGAGTTCTGTTGGTAGTTTTTACACTACCCCGGTAGGCAGCTGAAAGGCACCACAAAACTTGTTCTACCTGCTTTCTGGGCTGAGATGGGGAATAGCTGAATTTTGGACTCGGCTGGTGACAAAATGTTCCAAACACACCCCATGCACAGCTCCACCGGGGAAGATGCCAGAAACGAGTTCTGTTGGTAGTTTTTACACTACCCCGGTAGGCAGCTGAAAGGCACCACAAAACTTGTTCTACCTGCTTTCTGGGCTGAGATGGGGAATCGCTGAATTTTGGACTCGGCTGGTGACAAAATGTTCCAAACACACCCCATGCACACCTCCACCGGGGAAGGTGCCAGAAACGAGTTCTGTTGGTAGTTTTTACACTACCCCGGTAGGCAGCTGAAAGGCACCACAAAACTTGTTCTACCTGCTTTCTGGGCTGAGATGGGGAATCGCTGAATTTTGGACTCGGCTGGTGACAAAATGTTCCAAACACACCCCATGCACACCTTCACTGGCAAAGGTGCCAGAAACGAGTTCTGTTGGTAGTTTTTACACTACCCCGGTAGGCAAGAGAAAGGCACCACAAAACTTGTTCTACCTGCTTTCTGGGCTGAGATGGGGAACAGCTGAATTTTGGACTCGGCTGCTGACAAAATGTTCCAAACACACGCCATGCACAACTCCACCGGGGAAGGTGCCAGAAACGAGTTCTGTTGGTAGTTTTTACAGTACCCCGGTAGGCAGCTGAAAGGCACCACAAAACTTGTTGTACCTGCTTTCTGGGCTGAGATGAGGAACGGCTGAATTTTGGACTCGGCTGCTGACAAAATGTTCCAAACACACCCCATGCACAACTCCACCGGGGAAGGTGCCAGAAACGAGTTCTGTTGGTAGTTTTTACACTACCCCGGTAGGCAGCTGAAAGGCACCACAAAACTTGTTCTACCTGCTTTCTGGGCTGAGATGGGGAACAGCTGAATTTTGGACCCGGCTGGTGACAAAATGTTCCAAACACACCCCATGCACAACTCCACCGATGAAGGTGCCAGAAACGAGTTCTGTTGGTAGTTTTTACACTACCCCGGTAGGCAGCTGAAAGGCACCACAAAACTTGTTGTACCTGCTTTCTGGGCTGAGATGGGGAACGGCTGAATTTTGGACTCGGCTGGTGAAAAAATGTTCCAAACACACCCCATGCACAACTCCACCGATGAAGGTGCCAGAAACGAGTTCTGTTGGTAGTTTTTACAGTACCCTGGTAGGCAGCTGAAAGGCACCACAAAACTTGTACCTGCTTTCTGGGCAGAGATGGGGAACGGCTGAATTTTGGACTCGGCTGGTGACAAAATGTTCCAAACACACCCCATGCACAACTCCACCGGGGAAGGTGCCAGAAACGAGTTCTGTTGGTAGTTTTTACAGTACCCCGGTAGGCAGCTGAAAGGCACCACAAAACTTGTACCTGCTTTCTGGGCAGAGATGGGGAACGGCTGAATTTTGGACTCGGCTGGTGACAAAATGTTCCAAACACACCCCATGCACAACTCCACCGGGGAAGGTGCCAGAAACGAGTTCTGTTGGTAGTTTTTACAGTACCCCGGTAGGCAAGAGAAAGGCACCACAAAACTTGTTCTACCTGCTTTCTGGGCTGAGATGGGGAATAGCTGAATTTTGGACTCGGCTGGTGACAAAATGTTCCAAACACACCCCATGCACAGCTCCACCGGGGAAGATGCCAGAAACGAGTTCTGTTGGTAGTTTTTACACTACCCCGGTAGGCAGCTGAAAGGCACCACAAAACTTGTTGTACCTGCTTACTGGGCTGAGATGGGGAACAGCTGAATTTTGGACTCGGCTGCTGACAAAATGTTCCAAACACACCCCATGCACAACTCCACCGGGGAAGGGGCCAGAAACGAGTTCTGTTGGTAGTTTTTACAGTACCCCGGTAGGCAGCTGAAAGGCACCACAAAACTTGTTCTACCTGCTTTCTGGGCTGAGATGGGGAACAGCTGAATTTTGGACCCGGCTGGTGACAAAATGTTCCAAACACACCCCATGCACAGCTCCACCGGCAGAGGTGCCAGAAACGAGTTCTGTTGGTAGTTTTTACACTACCCCGGTAGGCAGCTGAAAGGCACCACAAAACTTGTTGTACCTGCTTTCTGGGCTGAGATGGGGAACGGCTGAATTTTGGACTCGGCTGGTGAAAAAATGTTCCAAACACACCCCATGCACACCTCCACCGGGGAAGGTGCCAGAAACGAGTTCTGTTGGTAGTTTTTACACTACCCCGGTAGGCAGCTGAAAGGCACCACAAAACTTGTTCTACCTGCTTTCTGGGCTGAGATGGGGAATCGCTGAATTTTGGACTCGGCTGGTGACAAAATGTTCCAAACACACCCCATGCACACCTTCACTGGCAAAGGTGCCAGAAACGAGTTCTGTTGGTAGTTTTTACACTACCCCGGTAGGCAGCTGAAAGGCACCACAAAACTTGTTCTACCTGCTTTCTGGGCTGAGATGGGGAACGGCTGAATTTTGGACTCGGCTGGTGACAAAATGTTCCAAACACACCCCATGCACAACTCCACCGGGGAAGGTGCCAGAAACGAGTTCCGTTGGTAGTTTTTACACTACCCCGGTAGGCAGCTGAAAGGCACCACAAAACTTGTTCTACCTGCTTTCTGGGCTGAGATGGGGAATCGCTGAATTTTGGACTCGGCTGGTGACAAAATGTTCCAAACACACCCCATGCACAGCTCCACCGGGGAAGGTGCCAGAAACGATTTCTGTTGGTAGTTTTTACACTACCCCGGTAGGCAGCTGAAAGGCACCACAAAACTTGTTGTACCTGCTTTCTGGGCTGAGATGGGGAATCGCTGAATTTTGGACTCGGCTGGTGACAAAATGTTCCAAACACACCCCATGCACACCTTCACTGGCAAAGGTGCCAGAAACGAGTTCTGTTGGTAGTTTTTACACTACCCCGGTAGGCAGCTGAAAGGCACCACAAAACTTGTTCTACCTGCTTTCTGGGCTGAGATGGGGAACAGCTGAATTTTGGACTCGGCTGCTGACAAAATGTTCCAAACACACCCCATGCACAACTCCACCGGGGAAGGTGCCAGAAACGATTTCTGTTGGTAGTTTTTACACTACCCCGGTAGGCAGCTGAAAGGCACCACAAAACTTGTTGTACCTGCTTTCTGGGCTGAGATGGGGAATCGCTGAATTTTGGACTCGGCTGGTGACAAAATGTTCCAAACACACCCCATGCACACCTTCACTGGCAAAGGTGCCAGAAACGAGTTCTGTTGGTAGTTTTTACACTACCCCGGTAGGCAAGAGAAAGGCACCACAAAACTTGTTCTACCTGCTTTCTGGGCTGAGATGAGGAACGGCTGAATTTTGGACTCGGCTGCTGACAAAATGTTCCAAACACACCCCATGCACAACTCCACCGGGGAAGGTGCCAGAAACGAGTTCTGTTGGTAGTTTTTACACTACCCCGGTAGGCAGCTGAAAGGCACCACTAAACTTGTTCTACCTGCTTTCTGGGCTGAGATGAGGAACGGCTGAATTTTGGACTCGGCTGCTGACAAAATGTTCCAAACACACCCCATGCACAACTCCACCGGGGAAGGTGCCAGAAACGAGTTCTGTTGGTAGTTTTTACACTACCCCGGTAGGCAGCTGAAAGGCACCACTAAACTTGTTCTACCTGCTTTCTGGGCTGAGATGAGGAACGGCTGAATTTTGGACTCGGCTGCTGACAAAATGTTCCAAACACACCCCATGCACAGCTCCACCGGCAGAGGTGCCAGAAACGAGTTCTGTTGGTAGTTTTTACACTACCCCGGTAGGCAGCTGAAAGGCACCACAAAACTTGTTGTACCTGCTTTCTGGGCTGAGATGGGGAACGGCTGAATTTTGGACTCGGCTGGTGAAAAAATGTTCCAAACACACCCCATGCACACCTCCACCGGGGAAGGTGCCAGAAACGAGTTCTGTTGGTAGTTTTTACACTACCCCGGTAGGCAGCTGAAAGGCACCACAAAACTTGTTCTACCTGCTTTCTGGGCTGAGATGGGGAATCGCTGAATTTTGGACTCGGCTGGTGACAAAATGTTCCAAACACACCCCATGCACACCTTCACTGGCAAAGGTGCCAGAAACGAGTTCTGTTGGTAGTTTTTACACTACCCCGGTAGGCAGCTGAAAGGCACCACAAAACTTGTTCTACCTGCTTTCTGGGCTGAGATGGGGAACGGCTGAATTTTGGACTCGGCTGGTGACAAAATGTTCCAAACACACCCCATGCACAACTCCACCGGGGAAGGTGCCAGAAACGAGTTCCGTTGGTAGTTTTTACACTACCCCGGTAGGCAGCTGAAAGGCACCACAAAACTTGTTCTACCTGCTTTCTGGGCTGAGATGGGGAATCGCTGAATTTTGGACTCGGCTGGTGACAAAATGTTCCAAACACACCCCATGCACAGCTCCACCGGGGAAGGTGCCAGAAACGATTTCTGTTGGTAGTTTTTACACTACCCCGGTAGGCAGCTGAAAGGCACCACAAAACTTGTTGTACCTGCTTTCTGGGCTGAGATGGGGAATCGCTGAATTTTGGACTCGGCTGGTGACAAAATGTTCCAAACA
The DNA here is from genome assembly GCF_023638135.1 of Falco biarmicus. Classification (NCBI taxonomy): domain Eukaryota; kingdom Metazoa; phylum Chordata; class Aves; order Falconiformes; family Falconidae; genus Falco; species Falco biarmicus. Next base: position 121,739 of record NW_026611766.1, read on the forward strand.
CACCCCATGCACACCTTCACTGGCAAAGGTGCCAGAAACGAGTTCTGTTGGTAGTTTTTACACTACCCCGGTAGGCAGCTGAAAGGCACCACAAAACTTGTTCTACCTGCTTTCTGGGCTGAGATGGGGAACAGCTGAATTTTGGACTCGGCTGCTGACAAAATGTTCCAAACACACCCCATGCACAACTCCACCGGGGAAGGTGCCAGAAACGATTTCTGTTGGTAGTTTTTACACTACCCCGGTAGGCAGCTGAAAGGCACCACAAAACTTGTTGTACCTGCTTTCTGGGCTGAGATGGGGAATCGCTGAATTTTGGACTCGGCTGGTGACAAAATGTTCCAAACACACCCCATGCACACCTTCACTGGCAAAGGTGCCAGAAACGAGTTCTGTTGGTAGTTTTTACACTACCCCGGTAGGCAAGAGAAAGGCACCACAAAACTTGTTCTACCTGCTTTCTGGGCTGAGATGAGGAACGGCTGAATTTTGGACTCGGCTGCTGACAAAATGTTCCAAACACACCCCATGCACAACTCCACCGGGGAAGGTGCCAGAAACGAGTTCTGTTGGTAGTTTTTACACTACCCCGGTAGGCAGCTGAAAGGCACCACTAAACTTGTTCTACCTGCTTTCTGGGCTGAGATGAGGAACGGCTGAATTTTGGACTCGGCTGCTGACAAAATGTTCCAAACACACCCCATGCACAACTCCACCGGGGAAGGTGCCAGAAACGAGTTCTGTTGGTAGTTTTTACACTACCTTGGTAGGCAGCTGAAAGGCACCACAAAACTTGTACCTGCTTTCTGGGCAGAGATGGGGAACGGCTGAATTTTGGACTCGGCTGGTGACAAAATGTTCCAAACACACCCCATGCACAACTCCACCGGGGAAGGAGCCAGAAACGAGTTCTGTTGGTAGTTTTTACACTACCCCGGTAGGCAGCTGAAAGGCACCACAAAACTTGTTCTACCTGCTTTCTGGGCTGAGATGGGGAATAGCTGAATTTTGGACTCGGCTGCTGACAAAATGTTCCAAACACACCCCATGCACAACTCCACCGGCGAAGGTGCCAGAAATGAGTTCTGTTGGTAGTTTTTACACTACCCCGGTAGGCAGCTGAAAGGCACCACAAAAGTTTTTCTACCTGCTTTCTGGGCTGAGATGGGGAACAGCTGAGTTTTGGACTCGGCTGGTGACAAAATGTTCCAAACACACCCCATGCACAACTCCACCGGGGAAGGTGCCAGAAACGAGTTCTGTTGGTAGTTTTTACACTACCCCGGTAGGCAGCTGAAAGGCACCACAAAACTTGTTGTACCTGCTTTCTGGGCTGAGATGGGGAATCGCTGAATTTTGGACTCGGCTGGTGACAAAATGTTCCAAACACACCCCATGCACACCTTCACTGGCAAAGGTGCCAGAAACGAGTTCTGTTGGTAGTTTTTACACTACCCCGGTAGGCAGCTGAAAGGCACCACAAAACTTGTTCTACCTGCTTTCTGGGCTGAGATGGGGAATCGCTGAATTTTGGACTCGGCTGCTGACAAAATGTTCCAAACACACCCCATGCACAACTCCACCGGGGAAGGTGCCAGAAACGATTTCTGTTGGTAGTTTTTACACTACCCCGGTAGGCAGCTGAAAGGCACCACAAAACTTGTTCTACCTGCTTTCTGGGCTGAGATGGGGAATCGCTGAATTTTGGACTCGGCTGGTGACAAAATGTTCCAAACACACCCCATGCACACCTTCACTGGCAAAGGTGCCAGAAACGAGTTCTGTTGGTAGTTTTTACACTACCCCGGTAGGCAAGAGAAAGGCACCACAAAACTTGTTCTACCTGCTTTCTGGGCTCAGATGGGGAACAGCTGAATTTTGGACTCGGCTGGTGACAAAATGTTCCAAACACACCCCATGCACAACTCCACCGGGGAAGGTGCCAGAAACGAGTTCTGTTGGTAGTTTTTACACTACCCCGGTAGGCAGCTGAAAGGCACCACAAAAGTTTTTCTACCTGCTTTCTGGGCTGAGATGGGGAACAGCTGAGTTTTGGACTCGGCTGGTGACAAAATGTTCCAAACACACCCCATGCACAACTCCACCGGGGAAGGTGCCAGAAACGAGTTCTGTTGGTAGTTTTTACACTACCCCGGTAGGCAGCTGAAAGGCACCACAAAACTTGTTGTACCTGCTTTCTGGGCTGAGATGGGGAACGGCTGAATTTTGGACCCGGCTGGTGACAAAATGTTCCAAACACACCCCATGCACAACTCCACCGATGAAGGTGCCAGAAACGAGTTCTGTTGGTAGTTTTTACACTACCCCGGTAGGCAGCTGAAAGGCACCACAAAACTTGTTGTACCTGCTTTCTGGGCTGAGATGGGGAACGGCTGAATTTTGGACTCGGCTGGTGACAAAATTTTCCAAACACACCCAATGCACACCTCCACCGGGGAAGGTGCCAGAAACGAGTTCTGTTGGTAGTTTTTACACTGCCCCGGTAGGCAGCTGAAAGGCACCACAAAACCGGTTCTATCTGCTTCCTGGGCTAGAGATGGGGAACAGCTGAATTTTGGACTCGGCTGGAGACAGAATGTTCCAAACACACCCCATGCACACCTTCACTGGCAAAGGTGCCAGAAACGAGTTCTGTTGGTAGTTTTTACACTACCCCGGTAGGCAGCTGAAAGGCACCAGAAAACTTGTTCTACCTGCTTTCTGGGCTGAGATGGGGAATCGCTGAATTTTGGACTCGGCTGGTGACAAAATGTTCCAAACACACCCCATGCACAGCTCCACCGGGGAAGGTGCCAGAAACGATTTCTGTTGGTAGTTTTTACACTACCCCGGTAGGCAAGAGAAAGGCACCACAAAACTTGTTCTACCTGCTTTCTGGGCTGAGATGGAGAATCGCTGAATTTTGGACTCGGCTGCTGACAAAATATTCCAAACACACCCCATGCACAACTCCACCGGGGAAGGTGCCAGAAACGAGTTCTGTTGGTAGTTTTTACAGTACCCCAGTAGGCAGCTGAAAGGCACCACAAAAGTTTTTCTACCTGCTTTCTGGGCTGAAGACGGGGATCAGCTGAAGTTTGGACTCGGCTGCTGACAAAATGTTCCAAACACACCCCATGCACAACTCCACGGGGGAAGGTGCCAGAAACGAGTTCTGTTGGTAGTTTTTACAGTACCCCGGTAGGCAGCTGAAAGGCACCACAAAAGTTTTTCTACCTGCTTTCTGGGCTGAGATGGGGAACAGCTGAATTTTGGACTCGGCTGGTGACAAAATGTTCCAAACACACCCCATGCACAACTCCACCGAGGAAGGTGCCAGAAACGAGTTCTGTTCGTAGTTTTTACACTACCCCGGTAGGCAGCTGAAAGGCACCACAAATCTTGTTGTACCTGCTTTCTGGGCTGAGATGGGGAACGGCTGAATTTTGGACTCGGCCGGTGAAAAAATGTTCGAAACACACCCCATGCACACCTCCACCGGGGAAGGTGCCAGAAACGAGTTCTGTTGGTAGTTTTTACACTACCCCGGTAGGCAGCTGAAAGGCACCACAAAACTTGTTGTATCTGCTTTCTGGGCTGAGATGAGGAACGGCTGAATTTTGGACTCGGCTGGTGACAAAATTTTCCAAACACACCCCATGCACAACTCCACCGGGGAAGGGGCCAGAAACGAGTTCTGTTGGTAGTTTTTACACTACCCCGGTAGGCAGCTGAAAGGCACCACAAAACTTGTTCTACCTGCTTTCTGGGCTGAGATGGGGATCAGCTGAAGTTTGGACCCGGCTGGTGACAAAATGTTCCAAACACACCCCATGCACAACTCCACCGGGGAAGGTGCCAGAAACGAGTTCTGTTCGTAGTTTTTACACTACCCCGGTAGGCAGCTGAAAGGCACCACAAAACTTGTTGTACCTGCTTTCTGGGCTGAGATGAGGAACGGCTGAATTTTGGACTCGGCTGCTGACAAAATGTTCCAAACACACCCCATGCACAACTCCACCGGGGAAGGTGCCAGAAACGAGTTCTGTTGGTAGTTTTTACACTACCCCGGTAGGCAGCTGAAAGGCACCACAAAACTTGTTCTACCTGCTTTCTGGGCAGAGATGGGGAACGGCTGAATTTTGGACTCGGCTGCTGACAAAATGTTCCAAACACACCCCATGCACACCTTCACTGGCAAAGGTGCCAGAAACGAGTTCTGTTGGTAGTTTTTACACTACCCCGGTAGGCAGCTGAAAGGCACCAGAAAACTTGTTCTACCTGCTTTCTGGGCTGAGAAGGGGAATCGCTGAATTTTGGACTCGGCTGGTGACAAAATGTTCCAAACACACCCCATGCACACCTTCACTGGCAAAGGTGCCAGAAATGAGTTCTGTTGGTAGTTTTTACACTACCCCGGTAGGCAAGAGAAAGGCACCACAAAACTTGTTCTACCTGCTTTCTGGGCTGAGATGGAGAATCGCTGAATTTTGGACTCGGCTGCTGACAAAATATTCCAAACACACCCCATGCACAACTCCACCGGGGAAGGTGCCAGAAACGAGTTCTGTTGGTAGTTTTTACAGTACCCCAGTAGGCAGCTGAAAGGCACCACAAAAGTTTTTCTACCTGCTTTCTGGGCTGAGATGGGGATCAGCTGAATTTTGGACTCGGCTGCTGACAAAATGTTCCAAACACACCCCATGCACAATTCCACCGGGGAAGGGGCCAGAAACGAGTTCTGTTGGTAGTTTTTACAGTACCCCGGTAGGCAGCTGAAAGGCACCACAAAACTTGTTCTACCTGCTTTCTGGGCTGAGATGGGGATCAGCTGAATTTTGGACTCGGCTGGTGACAAAATGTTCCAAACACACCCCATGCACAACTCCACCGAGGAAGGTGCCAGAAACGAGTTCTGTTGGTAGTTTTTACACTACCCCCGGTAGGCAGCTGAAAGGCACCACAAAAGTTTTTCTACCTGCTTTCTGGGCTGAGATGGGGAACAGCTGAGTTTTGGACTCGGCTGGTGACAAAATGTTCCAAACACACCCCATGCACAACTCCACCGGGGAAGGTGCCAGAAACGAGTTCTGTTGGTAGTTTTTACACTACCCCGGTAGGCAGCTGAAAGGCACCACAAAACTTGTTCTACCTGCTTTCTGGGCTGAGATGGGGAACGGCTGAATTTTGGACCCGGCTGGTGACAAAATGTTCCAAACACACCCCATGCACAACTCCACCGATGAAGGTGCCAGAAACGAGTTCTGTTGGTAGTTTTTACACTACCCCGGTAGGCAGCTGAAAGGCACCACAAAACTTGTTCTACCTGCTTTCTGGGCTGAGATGGGGAACGGCTGAATTTTGGACTCGGCTGGAGACAGAATGTTCCAAACACAACCCATGCACACCTTCACTGGCAAAGGTGCCAGAAACGAGTTCTGTTGGTAGTTTTTACACTACCCCGGTAGGCAGCTGAAAGGCACCAGAAAACTTGTTCTACCTGCTTTCTGGGCTGATATGGGGAATCGCTGAATTTTGGACTCGGCTGGTGACAAAATGTTCCAAACACACCCCATGCACACCTCCACTGGCAAAGGTGCCAGAAACGAGTTCTGTTCGTAGTTTTTACACTACCCCGGTAGGCAAGAGAAAGGCACCACAAAACTTGTTCTACCCTGCTTTCTGGGCTGAGATGGAGAATCGCTGAATTTTGGACTCGGCTGCTGACAAAATATTCCAAACACACCCCATGCACAACTCCACCGGGGAAGGTGCCAGAAACGAGTTCTGTTGGTAGTTTTTACAGTACCCCAGTAGGCAGCTGAAAGGCACCACAAAAGTTTTTCTACCTGCTTTCTGGGCTGAGATGGGGATCAGCTGAATTTTGGACTCGGCTGCTGACAAAATGTTCCAAACACACCCCATGCACACCTCCACCGGGGAAGGTGCCAGAAACGAGTTCTGTTGGTAGTTTTTACACTACCCCGGTAGGCAGCTGAAAGGCACCACAAAACTTGTTCTACCTGCTTTCTGGGCTGAGATGGGGAATCGCTGAATTTTGGACTCGGCTGGTGACAAAATGTTCCAAACACACCCCATGCACAACTCCACCGGGGAAGGTGCCAGAAACGAGTTCTGTTGGTAGTTTTTACACTACCCCGGTAGGCAGCTGAAAGGCACCACAAAACTTGTTGTACCTGCTTTCTGGGCTGAGATGAGGAACGGCTGAATTTTGGACTCGGCTGGTGACAAAATGTTCCAAACACACCCCATGCACAACTCCACCGGGGAAGGTGCCAGAAACGAGTTCTGTTGGTAGTTTTTACACTACCCCCGGTAGGCAAGAGAAAGGCACCACAAAACTTGTTCTACCTGCTTTCTGGGCTGAGATGGGGAACAGCTGAGTTTTGGACTCGGCTGCTGACAAAATGTTCCAAACACACCCCATGCACAACTCCACCGGGGAAGGTGCCAGAAACGAGTTCTGTTGGTAGTTTTTACACTACCCCGGTAGGCAGCTGAAAGGCACCAGAAAACTTGTTCTACCTGCTTTCTGGTCTGAGAAGGAGAATCGCTGAATTTTGGACTCGGCTGCTGACAAAATGTTCCAAACACACCCCCATGCACAGCTCCACCGGGGAAGGTGCCAGAAACGAGTTCTGTTGGTAGTTTTTACACTACCCCGGTAGGCAGCTGAAAGGCACCACAAAACTTGTTCTACCTGCTTTCTGGGCTGAGATGGGGAACGGCTGAATTTTGGACTCGGCTGGTGACAAAATGTTCCAAACACACCCCATGCACAACTCCACCGGGGAAGGTGCCAGAAACGAGTTCTGTTGGTAGTTTTTACACTACCCCGGTAGGCAAGAGAAAGGCACCACAAAACTTGTTCTACCTGCTTTCTGGGCTGAGATGGGGAATCGCTGACTTTTGGACTCGGCTGGTGACAAAATGTTCCAAACACACCCCATGCACAACTCCACCGGGGAAGGTGCCAGAAACGAGTTCTGTTGGTAGTTTTTACACTACCCCGGTAGGCAAGAGAAAGGCACCACAAAACTTGTTCTACCTGCTTTCTGGGCTGAGATGGGGAACGGCTGAATTTTGGACTCGGCTGGTGACAAAATGTTCCAAACACACCCCATGCACAACTCCACCGGGGAAGGTGCCAGAAACGAGTTCCGTTGGTAGTTTTTACACTACCCCGGTAGGCAAGAGAAAGGCACCACAAAACTTGTTCTACCTGCTTTCTGGGCTGAGATGGGGAACGGCTGAATTTTGGACTCGGCTGCTGACAAAATGTTCCAAACACACCCCATGCACAACTCCACCGGGGAAGGTGCCAGAAACGAGTTCTCTTGGTAGTTTTTACACTACCCCGGTAGGCAGCTGAAAGGCACCACAAAACTTGTTCTACCTGCTTTCTGGGCTGAGATGGGGAATCGCTGAATTTTGGACTCGGCTGGTGACAAAATGTTCCAAACACACCCCATGCACAACTCCACCGGGGAAGGTGCCAGAAACGAGTTCTGTTGGTAGTTTTTACACTACCCCGGTAGGCAGCTGAAAGGCACCACAAAAACTTGTTCTACCTGCTTTCTGGGCTGAGATGGGGAACGGCTGAATTTTGGACTCGGCTGGTGACAAAATGTTCCAAACACACCCCATGCACAACTCCACCGGGGAAGGTGCCAGAATCGAGTTCTGTTGGTAGTTTTTACACTACCCCGGTAGGCAAGAGAAAGGCACCACAAAACTTGTTCTACCTGCTTTCTGGGCTGAGATGGGGAACGGCTGAATTTTGGACTCGGCTGGTGACAAAATGTTCCAAACACACCCCATGCACACCTCCACCGGGGAAGGTGCCAGAAACGAGTTCTGTTGGTAGTTTTTACACTACCCCGGTAGGCAGCTGAAAGGCACCACAAAACTTGTTCTACCTGCTTTCTGGGCTGAGATGGGGAATCGCTGAGTTTTGGACTCGGCTGGTGACAAAATGTTCCAAACACACCCCATGCACAACTCCACCGGGGAAGGTGCCAGAAACGAGTTCTGTTGGTAGTTTTTACACTACCCCGGTAGGCAGCTGAAAGGCACCACAAAACTTGTTCTACCTGCTTTCTGGGCTGAGATGGGGAACGGCTGAATTTTGGACTCGGCTGGTGACAAAATGTTCTAAACACACCCCATGCACAACTCCACCGGGGAAGGTGCCAGAAACGATTTCTGTTGGTAGTTTTTACACTACCCCGGTAGGCAGCTGAAAGGCACCACAAAACTTGTTCTACCTGCTTTCTGGGCTGAGATGGGGAATCGCTGAATTTTGGACTCGGCTGGTGACAAAATGTTCCAAACACACCCCATGCACAACTCCACCGGGGAAGGTGCCAGAAACGAGTTCTCTTGGTAGTTTTTACACTACCCCGGTAGGCAGCTGAAAGGCACCACAAAACTTGTTGTACCTGCTTTCTGGGCTGAGATGGGGAACGGCTGAATTTTGGACTCGGCTGGTGACAAAATGTTCCAAACACACCCCATGCACAACTCCACCGGGAAGGTGCCAGAAACGAGTTCTGTTGGTAGTTTTTACACTACCCCCGGTAGGCAAGAGAAAGGCACCACAAAACTTGTTCTACCTGCTTTCTGGGCTGAGATGGGGAATCGCTGAATTTGGACTCGGCTGGTGACAAAATGTTCCAAACACACCCCATGCACAACTCCACCGGGGAAGGTGCCAGAAACGAGTTCTGTTGGTAGTTTTTACACTACCCCGGTAGGCAGCTGAAAGGCACCACAAAACTTGTTCTACCTGCTTTCTGGGCTGAGATGGGGAATCGCTGAATTTTGGACTCGGCTGGTGACAAAATGTTCCAAACACACCCCATGCACAACTCCACCGGGGAAGGTGCCAGAAACGAGTTCTGTTGGTAGTTTTTACACTACCCCCGGTAGGCAAGAGAAAGGCACCACAAAACTTGTTCTACCTGCTTTCTGGGCTGAGATGGAGAATCGCTGAATTTTGGACTCGGCTGGTGACAAAATGTTCCAAACATACCCCATGCACAACTCCACCGGGGAAGGTGCCAGAAACGAGTTCTGTTGGTAGTTTTTTACACTACCCCGGTAGGCAAGAGAAAGGCACCACAAAACTTGTTCTACCTGCTTTCTGGGCTGAGATGGGGAATCGCTGAATTTTGGACTCGGCTGCTGACAAAATGTTCCAAACACACCCCCATGCACAACTCCACCGGGGAAGGTGCCAGAAACGAGTTCTGTTGGTAGTTTTTACACTACCCCGGTAGGCAGCTGAAAGGCACCACAAAACTTGTTCTACCTGCTTTCTGGGCTGAGATGGGGAATCGCTGAATTTTGGACTCGGCTGGTGACAAAATGTTCCAAACACACCCCATGCACAACTCCACCGGGGAAGGTGCCAGAAACGAGTTCCGTTGGTAGTTTTTACACTACCCCGGTAGGCAAGAGAAAGGCACCACAAAACTTGTTCTACCTGCTTTCTGGGCTGAGATGGGGAACGGCTGAATTTTGGACTCGGCTGGTGACAAAATGTTCCAAACACCACCCCATGCACAACTCCACCGGGGAAGGTGCCAGAAACGAGTTCTGTTGGTAGTTTTTACACTACCCCGGTAGGCAGCTGAAAGGCACCACAAAACTTGTTCTACCTGCTTTCTGGGCTGAGATGGGGAATCGCTGAATTTTGGACTCGGCTGGTGACAAAATGTTCCAAACACACCCCATGCACAACTCCACCGGGGAAGGTGCCAGAAACGAGTTCTGTTGGTAGTTTTTACACTACCTTGGTAGGCATCTAAATAACACCACAAAACTTGTTCTACCTGCTTTCTGGGCTGAGATGGGGAATCGCTGAATTTTGGACTCGGCTGGTGACAAAATGTTCCAAACACACCCCATGCACAACTCCACCGGGGAAGGTGCCAGAAACGAGTTCTGTTGGTAGTTTTTACACTACCCCGGTAGGCAAGAGAAAGGCACCACAAAACTTGTTCTACCTGCTTTCTGGGCTGAGATGGGGAACAGCTGAATTTTGGACTCGGCTGGTGACAAAATTTTCCAAACACACCCCATGCACACCTCCACCGAGGAAGGTGCCAGAAACGAGTTCTGTTGGTAGTTTTTACACTACCCCCGGTAGGCAGCTGAAAGGCACCACAAAAGTTTTTCTACCTGCTTTCTGGGCTGACATGGGGAACGGCTGAGTTTTGGACTCGGCTGGTGACAAAATGTTCCAAACACACCCCATGCACAACTCCACCGGGGAAGGAGCCAGAAACGAGTTCTGTTGGTAGTTTTTACAGTACCCCGGTAGGCAGCCGAAAGGCACCACAAAAGTTTTTCTACCTGCTTTCTGGGCTGAGATGGGGAACGGCTGTATTTTGGACTCGGCTGGTAACAAAATGTTCCAAACACACCCCATGCACAGCTCCACCGGGGAAGGAGCCAGAAACGAGTTCTGTTGGTAGTTTTTACAGTACCCCGGTATGCAGCTGAAAGGCACCACAAAACTTGTTCTACCTGCTTTCTGGGCTAGAGATGAAGATCAGCTGAAGTTTGGACCCGGCTGCTGACAAAATGTTCCAAACACACCCCATGCACAACTCCACCGGGGAAGGTGCCAGAAACGAGTTCTGTTGGTAGTTTTTACACTACCCAGGTAGGCAGCTGAAAGGCACCAGAAAACTTGTTCTACCTGCTTTCTGGGCTGAGAAGGAGAATCGCTGAATTTTGGACTCGGCTGGTGACAAAATGTTCCAAACACACCCCATGCACAACTCCCACCGGGGAAGGTGCCAGAAACGAGTTCTGTTCGTAGTTTTTACAGTACCCCGGTAGGCAGCTGAAAGGCACCACAAAACTTGTTGTACCTGCTTTCTGGGCTGAGATGAGGAACGGCTGAATTTTGGACTCGGCTGGTGACAAAATGTTCCAAACACACCCCATGCACAAGTCCACCGGGGAAGGTGCCAGAAACGAGTTCTGTTGGTAGTTTTTACACTACCCCGGTAGGCAGCTGAAAGGTACCACAAAATTTTTTCTAGTTGCTTTCTGGGCTGAGATGGGGAACAGCTGAATTTTGGACTCGGCTGGTGAAAAAATTTTCCAAACACACCCCATGCACACCTCCACCGAGGAAGGTGCCAGAAACGAGTTCTGTTGGTAGTTTTTACAGTACCCCCGGTAGGCAGCTGAAAGGCACCACAAAGTTTTTCTACCTGCTTTCTGGGCTGAGATGGGGAACAGCTGAGTTTTGGACTCGCTGGTGACAAAATGTTCCAAACACACCCCATGCACAACTCCACCGAGGAAGGTGCCAGAAACGAGTTCTGTTGGTAGTTTTTACACTACCCCGGTAGGCAGCTGAAAGGCACCACTAAACTTGTTCTACCTGCTTTCTGGGCTGAGATGAGGAACGGCTGAATTTTGGACTCGGCTGGTAACAAAATGTTCCAAACACACCCCATGCACAACTCCACCGGGGAAGGTGCCAGAAACGAGTTCTGTTGGTAGTTTTTACACTACCCCGGTAGGCAGCTGAAAGGCACCACAAAACTTGTTGTACCTGCTTTCTGGGCTGAGATGGGGAACGGCTGAATTTTGGACTCGGCTGGTGACAAAATGTTCCAAACACACCCCATGCACAAGTCCACCGGGGAAGGTGCCAGAAACGAGTTCTGTTGGTAGTTTTTACAGTACCCCAGTAGGCAGCTGAAAGGCACCACAAAAGTTTTTCTACCTGCTTTCTGGGCTGAGATGGGGAACAGCTGAATTTTGGACTCAGCTGGTGACAAAATGTTCCAAACACACCCCCATGCACAACTCCACCGAGGAAGGTGCCAGAAACGAGTTCTGTTGGTAGTTTTTACACTACCCCGGTAGGCAGCTGAAAGGCACCACAAAAGTTTTTCTACCTGCTTTCTGGGCTGACATGGGGAACGGCTGAGTTTTGGACTCGGCTGCTGACAAAATGTTCCAAACACACCCCATGCACAGCTCCACCGGGGAAGGAGCCAGAAACGAGTTCTGTTGGTAGTTTTTACAGTACCCCCGGTATGCAGCTGAAAGGCACCACAAAACTTGTTCTACCTGCTTTCTGGGCTAGAGATGAAGATCAGCTGAGGTTTGGACCCGGCTGCTGACAAAATGTTCCAAACACACCCCATGCACAACTCCACCGGGGAAGGTGCCAGAAACGAGTTCTGTTGGTAGTTTTTACACTACCCCGGTAGGCAGCTGAAAGGCACCAGAAAACTTGTTCTACCTGCTTTCTGGGCTGAGAAGGAGAATCGCTGAATTTTGGACTCGGCTGGTGACAAAATGTTCCAAACACACCCCATGCACAACTCCACCGGGGAAGGTGCCAGAAACGAGTTCTGTTGGTAGTTTTTACAGTACCCCGGTAGGCAGCTGAAAGGCACCACAAAACTTGTTGTACCTGCTTTCTGGGCTGAGATGAGGAACGGCTGAATTTTGGACTCGGCTGGTGACAAAATGTTCCAAACACACCACATGCACAACTCCACCGGCAAAGGTGCCAGAAACGAGTTCTGTTGGTAGTTTTTACACTACCCCGGTAGGCAGCTGAAAGGTACCACAAAATTTTTTCTAGTTGCTTTCTGGGCTGAGATGGGGAACAGCTGAATTTTGGACTCGGCTGGTGAAAAAATTTTCCAAACACACCCCATGCACAACTCCACCGGGGAAGGTGCCAGAAACGAGTTCTGTTGGTAGTTTTTTACACTACCCCCGGTAGGCAGCTGAAAGGCACCACAAAACTTGTTGTACCTGCTTTCTGGGCTGACATGGGGAACGGCTGAATTTTGGACTCGGCTGGTGACAAAATGTTCCAAACACACCCCATGCACAACTCCACCGAGGAAGGTGCCAGAAACGAGTTCTGTTGGTAGTTTTTACACTACCCCGGTAGGCAGCTGAAAGGCACCACTAAACTTGTTCTACCTGCTTTCTGGGCTGAGATGAGGAACGGCTGAATTTTGGACTCGGCTGGTAACAAAATGTTCCAAACACACCCCATGCACAAGTCCACCGGGGAAGGTGCCAGAAACGAGTTCTGTTGGTAGTTTTTACACTACCCCGGTAGGCAGCTCCACAAAACTTGTTGTACCTGCTTTCTGGGCTGAGATGGGGAACGGCTGAATTTTGGACTCGGCTGGTGACAAAATGTTCCAAACACACCCCATGCACACCTCCACCGGGGAAGGTGCCAGAAACGAGTTCTGTTGGTAGTTTTTTACAGTACCCCAGTAGGCAGCTGAAAGGCACCACAAAACTGTTGTACCTGCTTTCTGGGCTGAGATGAGGAACGGCTGAATTTTGGACTCGGCTGCTGACAAAATGTTCCAAACACACCCCATGCACAACTCCTCCGGGAAGGTGCCAGAAACGAGTTCTGTTGGTAGTTTTTTACACTACCCCGGTAGGCAAGAGAAAGGCACCACAAAAGTTTTTCTACCTGCTTTCTGGGCTGAGATGGGGAACAGCTGAGTTTTGGACTCGGCTGCTGACAAAAATGTTCCAAACACACCCCATGCACAACTCCACCGGGGAAGGTGCCAGAAACGTAGTTTCTGTTGGTAGTTTTTACAGTACCCCGGTAGGCAGCCGAAAGGCAACCACAAAAGTTTTTCTACCTGCTTTCTGGGCTGAGATGGGGAACGGCTGTGTTTTGGACTCGGCTGGTAACAAAATGTTCCAAACACACCCCATGCACAGCTCCACCGGGGAAGGAGCCAGAAACGAGTTCTGTTGGTAGTTTTTACAGTACCCCGGTATGCAGCTGAAAGGCACCATAAAACTTGTTCTACCAGCTTTCTGGCTAGAGATGAAGATCAGCTGAAGTTTGGACCCGGCTGCTGACAAAATGTTCCAAACACACCCCATGCACAACTCCACCGGGGAAGGTGCCAGAAACGAGTTCTGTTGGTAGTTTTTACACTACCGCCCGGTAGGCAGCTGAAAGGCACCAGAAAACTTGTTCTACCTGCTTTCTGGGCTGAGAAGGAGAATCGCTGAATTTTGGACTCGGCTGGTGACAAAATGTTCCAAACACACCCCCATGCACAACTCCCACCGGGGAAGGTGCCAGAAAACGAGTTCTGTTCGTAGTTTTTACAGTACCCCGGTAGGCAGCTGAAAGGCACCACAAAACTTGTTGTACCTGCTTTCTGGGCTGAGATGGGGAACGGCTGAATTTTGGACTCGGCTGGTGACAAAATGTTCCAAACACACCCCATGCACAACTCCACCGGGGAAGGTGCCAGAAACGAGTTCTGTTGGTAGTTTTTACACTACCCCGGTAGGCAGCTGAAAGGCACCACAAAAGTTTTTCTACCTGCTTTCTGGGCTGAGATGGGGAACAGCTGAATTTTGGACTCGGCTGGTGAAAAAATTTTCCAAACACACCCCATTCACACCTCCACCGAGGAAGGTGCCAGAAACGAGTTCTGTTGGTAGTTTTTACAGTACCCCGGTAGGCAGCTGAAAGGCACCACAAAAGTTTTTCTACCTGCTTTCTGGGCTGAGATGGGGAACAGCTGAGTTTTGGACTCGGCTGGTGACAAAATGTTCCAAACACACCCCATGCACAACTCCACCGAGGAAGGTGCCAGAAACGAGTTCTGTTGGTAGTTTTTACAGTACCCCGGTAGGCAGCTGAAAGGCACCACTAAACTTGTTCTACCTGCTTTCTGGGCTGAGATGAGGAACGGCTGAATTTTGGACTCGGCTGGTAACAAAATGTTCCAAACACACCCCATGCACAACTCCACCGGGGAAGGTGCCAGAAACGAGTTCTGTTGGTAGTTTTTACACTACCCCGGTAGGCAAGAGAAAGGCACCACAAAAGTTTTTCTACCTGCTTTCTGGGCTGACATGGGGAACGGCTGAGTTTTGGACTCGGCTGGTGACAAAATGTTCCAAACACACCCCATGCACAACTCCACCGGGGAAGGTGCCAGAAACGAGTTCTGTTGGTAGTTTTTACACTACCCCGGTAGGCAGCCGAAAGGCACCACAAAAGTTTTTCTACCTGCTTTCTGGGCTGAGATGGGGAACGGCTGTATTTTGGACTCGGCTGGTAACAAAATGTTCCAAACACACCCCATGCACAGCTCCACCGGGGAAGGTGCCAGAAACGAGTTCTGTTGGTAGTTTTTACAGTACCCCGGTATGCAGCTGAAAGGCACCACAAAACTTGTTCTACCAGCTTTCTGGGCTAGAGAAGAAGATCAGCTGAAGTTTGGACCCGGCTGGTGACAAAATGTTCCAAACACACCCCATGCACACCTCCACCGGGGAAGGTGCCAGAAACGAGTTCTGTTGGTAGTTTTTACACTACCCCGGTAGGCAGCTGAAAGGCACCACAAAAGTTTTTCTACCTGCTTTCTGGGCTGATATGGGGAACAGCTGAGTTTTGGACTCGGCTGGTGACAAAATGTTCCAAACGCACCCCATGCACAACTCCACCGAGGAAGGTGCCAGAAACGAGTTCTGTTGGTAGTTTTTACACTACCCCGGTAGGCAGCTGAAAGGCACCACTAAACTTTTTCTACCTGCTTTCTGGGCTGAGATGAGGAACGGCTGAATTTTGGACTCGGCTGGTGACAAAATGTTCCAAACACACCCCATGCACAACTCCACCGGGGAAGGTGCCAGAAACGAGTTCTGTTGGTAGTTTTTACAGTACCCCGGTAGGCAGCTGAAAGGCACCACAAAACTTGTTGTACCTGCTTCCTGGGCTGAGATGAGGAACGGCTGAATTTTGGACTCGGCTGGTGACAAAATGTTCCAAACACACCCCATGCACAACTCCACCGGGGAAGGTGCCAGAAATGAGTTCTGTTGGTAGTTTTTACACTACCCCGGTAGGCAGCTGAAAGGTACCACAAAAGTTTTTCTACCTGCTTTCTGGGCTGAGATGGGGAACAGCTGAATTTTGGACTCGGCTGGTGACAAAATGTTCCAAACACACCCCATGCACACCTCCACCGAGGAAGGTGCCAGAAACGAGTTCTGTTGGTAGTTTTTACACTACCCCGGTAGGCAGCTGAAAGGCACCACAAAACTTGTTCTACCTGCTTTCTGGGCTGAGATGGGGAACAGCTGAATTTTGGACTCGGCTGGTGAAAAAATGTTCCAAACACACCCCATGCACAACTCCACCGGGGAAGGTGCCAGAAACGAGTTCTGTTGGTAGTTTTTACACTACCCCGGTAGGCAGCTGAAAGGCACCACAAAACTTGTTGTACCTGCTTTCTGGGCTGAGATGAGGAACGGCTGAGTTTTGGACTCGGCTGGTGACAAAATGTTCCAAACACACCCCATGCACAACTCCACCGGGGAAGGTGCCAGAAACGAGTTCTGTTGGTAGTTTTTACACTACCTTGGTAGGCATCTAAATAACACCACAAAACTTGTTCTACCTGCTTTCTGGGCTGAGATGGGGAATCGCTGAATTTTGGACTCGGCTGGTGACAAAATGTTCCAAACACACCCCATGCACAACTCCACCGGGGAAGGTGCCAGAAACGAGTTCTGTTGGTAGTTTTTACACTACCCCGGTAGGCAAGAGAAAGGCACCACAAAACTTGTTCTACCTGCTTTCTGGGCTGAGATGGGGAACAGCTGAATTTTGGACTCGGCTGGTGACAAAATTTTCCAAACACACCCCATGCACACCTCCACCGAGGAAGGTGCCAGAAACGAGTTCTGTTGGTAGTTTTTACACTACCCCGGTAGGCAGCTGAAAGGCACCACAAAAGTTTTTCTACCTGCTTTCTGGGCTGACATGGGGAACGGCTGAGTTTTGGACTCGGCTGGTGACAAAATGTTCCAAACACACCCCATGCACAACTCCACCGGGGAAGGAGCCAGAAACGAGTTCTGTTGGTAGTTTTTACAGTACCCCGGTAGGCAGCCGAAAGGCACCACAAAAGTTTTTCTACCTGCTTTCTGGGCTGAGATGGGGAACGGCTGTATTTTGGACTCGGCTGGTAACAAAATGTTCCAAACACACCCCATGCACAGCTCCACCGGGGAAGGAGCCAGAAACGAGTTCTGTTGGTAGTTTTTACAGTACCCCGGTATGCAGCTGAAAGGCACCACAAAACTTGTTCTACCTGCTTTCTGGGCTAGAGATGAAGATCAGCTGAAGTTTGGACCCGGCTGCTGACAAAATGTTCCAAACACACCCCATGCACAACTCCACCGGGGAAGGTGCCAGAAACGAGTTCTGTTGGTAGTTTTTACACTACCCAGGTAGGCAGCTGAAAGGCACCAGAAAACTTGTTCTACCTGCTTTCTGGGCTGAGAAGGAGAATCGCTGAATTTTGGACTCGGCTGGTGACAAAATGTTCCAAACACACCCCATGCACAACTCCACCGGGGAAGGTGCCAGAAACGAGTTCTGTTCGTAGTTTTTACAGTACCCCGGTAGGCAGCTGAAAGGCACCACAAAACTTGTTGTACCTGCTTTCTGGGCTGAGATGAGGAACGGCTGAATTTTGGACTCGGCTGGTGACAAAATGTTCCAAACACACCCCATGCACAAGTCCACCGGGGAAGGTGCCAGAAACGAGTTCTGTTGGTAGTTTTTACACTACCCCGGTAGGCAGCTGAAAGGTACCACAAAATTTTTTCTAGTTGCTTTCTGGGCTGAGATGGGGAACAGCTGAATTTTGGACTCGGCTGGTGAAAAAATTTTCCAAACACACCCCATGCACACCTCCACCGAGGAAGGTGCCAGAAACGAGTTCTGTTGGTAGTTTTTACAGTACCCCGGTAGGCAGCTGAAAGGCACCACAAAAGTTTTTCTACCTGCTTTCTGGGCTGAGATGGGGAACAGCTGAGTTTTGGACTCGCTGGTGACAAAATGTTCCAAACACACCCCATGCACAACTCCACCGAGGAAGGTGCCAGAAACGAGTTCTGTTGGTAGTTTTTACACTACCCCGGTAGGCAGCTGAAAGGCACCACTAAACTTGTTCTACCTGCTTTCTGGGCTGAGATGAGGAACGGCTGAATTTTGGACTCGGCTGGTAACAAAATGTTCCAAACACACCCCATGCACAACTCCACCGGGGAAGGTGCCAGAAACGAGTTCTGTTGGTAGTTTTTACACTACCCCGGTAGGCAGCTGAAAGGCACCACAAAACTTGTTGTACCTGCTTTCTGGGCTGAGATGGGGAACGGCTGAATTTTGGACTCGGCTGGTGACAAAATGTTCCAAACACACCCCATGCACAAGTCCACCGGGGAAGGTGCCAGAAACGAGTTCTGTTGGTAGTTTTTACAGTACCCCAGTAGGCAGCTGAAAGGCACCACAAAAGTTTTTCTACCTGCTTTCTGGGCTGAGATGGGGAACAGCTGAATTTTGGACTCAGCTGGTGACAAAATGTTCCAAACACACCCCATGCACAACTCCACCGAGGAAGGTGCCAGAAACGAGTTCTGTTGGTAGTTTTTACACTACCCCGGTAGGCAGCTGAAAGGCACCACAAAAGTTTTTCTACCTGCTTTCTGGGCTGACATGGGGAACGGCTGAGTTTTGGACTCGGCTGCTGACAAAATGTTCCAAACACACCCCATGCACAGCTCCACCGGGGAAGGAGCCAGAAACGAGTTCTGTTGGTAGTTTTTACAGTACCCCGGTATGCAGCTGAAAGGCACCACAAAACTTGTTCTACCTGCTTTCTGGGCTAGAGATGAAGATCAGCTGAGGTTTGGACCCGGCTGCTGACAAAATGTTCCAAACACACCCCATGCACAACTCCACCGGGGAAGGTGCCAGAAACGAGTTCTGTTGGTAGTTTTTACACTACCCCGGTAGGCAGCTGAAAGGCACCAGAAAACTTGTTCTACCTGCTTTCTGGGCTGAGAAGGAGAATCGCTGAATTTTGGACTCGGCTGGTGACAAAATGTTCCAAACACACCCCATGCACAACTCCACCGGGGAAGGTGCCAGAAACGAGTTCTGTTGGTAGTTTTTACAGTACCCCGGTAGGCAGCTGAAAGGCACCACAAAACTTGTTGTACCTGCTTTCTGGGCTGAGATGAGGAACGGCTGAATTTTGGACTCGGCTGGTGACAAAATGTTCCAAACACACCACATGCACAACTCCACCGGCAAAGGTGCCAGAAACGAGTTCTGTTGGTAGTTTTTACACTACCCCGGTAGGCAGCTGAAAGGTACCACAAAATTTTTTCTAGTTGCTTTCTGGGCTGAGATGGGGAACAGCTGAATTTTGGACTCGGCTGGTGAAAAAATTTTCCAAACACACCCCATGCACAACTCCACCGGGGAAGGTGCCAGAAACGAGTTCTGTTGGTAGTTTTTACACTACCCCGGTAGGCAGCTGAAAGGCACCACAAAACTTGTTGTACCTGCTTTCTGGGCTGACATGGGGAACGGCTGAATTTTGGACTCGGCTGGTGACAAAATGTTCCAAACACACCCCATGCACAACTCCACCGAGGAAGGTGCCAGAAACGAGTTCTGTTGGTAGTTTTTACACTACCCCGGTAGGCAGCTGAAAGGCACCACTAAACTTGTTCTACCTGCTTTCTGGGCTGAGATGAGGAACGGCTGAATTTTGGACTCGGCTGGTAACAAAATGTTCCAAACACACCCCATGCACAAGTCCACCGGGGAAGGTGCCAGAAACGAGTTCTGTTGGTAGTTTTTACACTACCCCGGTAGGCAGCTGAAAGGCACCACAAAACTTGTTGTACCTGCTTTCTGGGCTGAGATGGGGAACGGCTGAATTTTGGACTCGGCTGGTGACAAAATGTTCCAAACACACCCCATGCACACCTCCACCGGGGAAGGTGCCAGAAACGAGTTCTGTTGGTAGTTTTTACAGTACCCCAGTAGGCAGCTGAAAGGCACCACAAAACTGTTGTACCTGCTTTCTGGGCTGAGATGAGGAACGGCTGAATTTTGGACTCGGCTGCTGACAAAATGTTCCAAACACACCCCATGCACAACTCCTCCGGGGAAGGTGCCAGAAACGAGTTCTGTTGGTAGTTTTTACACTACCCCGGTAGGCAAGAGAAAGGCACCACAAAAGTTTTTCTACCTGCTTTCTGGGCTGAGATGGGGAACAGCTGAGTTTTGGACTCGGCTGCTGACAAAATGTTCCAAACACACCCCATGCACAACTCCACCGGGGAAGGTGCCAGAAACGAGTTCTGTTGGTAGTTTTTACAGTACCCCGGTAGGCAGCCGAAAGGCACCACAAAAGTTTTTCTACCTGCTTTCTGGGCTGAGATGGGGAACGGCTGTGTTTTGGACTCGGCTGGTAACAAAATGTTCCAAACACACCCCATGCACAGCTCCACCGGGGAAGGAGCCAGAAACGAGTTCTGTTGGTAGTTTTTACAGTACCCCGGTATGCAGCTGAAAGGCACCATAAAACTTGTTCTACCAGCTTTCTGGGCTAGAGATGAAGATCAGCTGAAGTTTGGACCCGGCTGCTGACAAAATGTTCCAAACACACCCCATGCACAACTCCACCGGGGAAGGTGCCAGAAACGAGTTCTGTTGGTAGTTTTTACACTACCCCGGTAGGCAGCTGAAAGGCACCAGAAAACTTGTTCTACCTGCTTTCTGGGCTGAGAAGGAGAATCGCTGAATTTTGGACTCGGCTGGTGACAAAATGTTCCAAACACACCCCATGCACAACTCCACCGGGGAAGGTGCCAGAAACGAGTTCTGTTCGTAGTTTTTACAGTACCCCGGTAGGCAGCTGAAAGGCACCACAAAACTTGTTGTACCTGCTTTCTGGGCTGAGATGGGGAACGGCTGAATTTTGGACTCGGCTGGTGACAAAATGTTCCAAACACACCCCATGCACAACTCCACCGGGGAAGGTGCCAGAAACGAGTTCTGTTGGTAGTTTTTACACTACCCCGGTAGGCAGCTGAAAGGCACCACAAAAGTTTTTCTACCTGCTTTCTGGGCTGAGATGGGGAACAGCTGAATTTTGGACTCGGCTGGTGAAAAAATTTTCCAAACACACCCCATTCACACCTCCACCGAGGAAGGTGCCAGAAACGAGTTCTGTTGGTAGTTTTTACAGTACCCCGGTAGGCAGCTGAAAGGCACCACAAAAGTTTTTCTACCTGCTTTCTGGGCTGAGATGGGGAACAGCTGAGTTTTGGACTCGGCTGGTGACAAAATGTTCCAAACACACCCCATGCACAACTCCACCGAGGAAGGTGCCAGAAACGAGTTCTGTTGGTAGTTTTTACAGTACCCCGGTAGGCAGCTGAAAGGCACCACTAAACTTGTTCTACCTGCTTTCTGGGCTGAGATGAGGAACGGCTGAATTTTGGACTCGGCTGGTAACAAAATGTTCCAAACACACCCCATGCACAACTCCACCGGGGAAGGTGCCAGAAACGAGTTCTGTTGGTAGTTTTTACACTACCCCGGTAGGCAAGAGAAAGGCACCACAAAAGTTTTTCTACCTGCTTTCTGGGCTGACATGGGGAACGGCTGAGTTTTGGACTCGGCTGGTGACAAAATGTTCCAAACACACCCCATGCACAACTCCACCGGGGAAGGTGCCAGAAACGAGTTCTGTTGGTAGTTTTTACACTACCCCGGTAGGCAGCCGAAAGGCACCACAAAAGTTTTTCTACCTGCTTTCTGGGCTGAGATGGGGAACGGCTGTATTTTGGACTCGGCTGGTAACAAAATGTTCCAAACACACCCCATGCACAGCTCCACCGGGGAAGGTGCCAGAAACGAGTTCTGTTGGTAGTTTTTACAGTACCCCGGTATGCAGCTGAAAGGCACCACAAAACTTGTTCTACCAGCTTTCTGGGCTAGAGAAGAAGATCAGCTGAAGTTTGGACCCGGCTGGTGACAAAATGTTCCAAACACACCCCATGCACACCTCCACCGGGGAAGGTGCCAGAAACGAGTTCTGTTGGTAGTTTTTACACTACCCCGGTAGGCAGCTGAAAGGCACCACAAAAGTTTTTCTACCTGCTTTCTGGGCTGATATGGGGAACAGCTGAGTTTTGGACTCGGCTGGTGACAAAATGTTCCAAACGCACCCCATGCACAACTCCACCGAGGAAGGTGCCAGAAACGAGTTCTGTTGGTAGTTTTTACACTACCCCGGTAGGCAGCTGAAAGGCACCACTAAACTTTTTCTACCTGCTTTCTGGGCTGAGATGAGGAACGGCTGAATTTTGGACTCGGCTGGTGACAAAATGTTCCAAACACACCCCATGCACAACTCCACCGGGGAAGGTGCCAGAAACGAGTTCTGTTGGTAGTTTTTACAGTACCCCGGTAGGCAGCTGAAAGGCACCACAAAACTTGTTGTACCTGCTTCCTGGGCTGAGATGAGGAACGGCTGAATTTTGGACTCGGCTGGTGACAAAATGTTCCAAACACACCCCATGCACAACTCCACCGGGGAAGGTGCCAGAAATGAGTTCTGTTGGTAGTTTTTACACTACCCCGGTAGGCAGCTGAAAGGTACCACAAAAGTTTTTCTACCTGCTTTCTGGGCTGAGATGGGGAACAGCTGAATTTTGGACTCGGCTGGTGACAAAATGTTCCAAACACACCCCATGCACACCTCCACCGAGGAAGGTGCCAGAAACGAGTTCTGTTGGTAGTTTTTACACTACCCCGGTAGGCAGCTGAAAGGCACCACAAAACTTGTTCTACCTGCTTTCTGGGCTGAGATGGGGAACAGCTGAATTTTGGACTCGGCTGGTGAAAAAATGTTCCAAACACACCCCATGCACAACTCCACCGGGGAAGGTGCCAGAAACGAGTTCTGTTGGTAGTTTTTACACTACCCCGGTAGGCAGCTGAAAGGCACCACAAAACTTGTTGTACCTGCTTTCTGGGCTGAGATGAGGAACGGCTGAGTTTTGGACTCGGCTGGTGACAAAATGTTCCAAACACACCCCATGCACAACTCCACCGGGGAAGGTGCCAGAAACGAGTTCTGTTGGTAGTTTTTACACTACCCCGGTAGGCAGCCGAAAGGCACCACAAAAGTTTTTCTACCTGCTTTCTGGGCTGAGATGGGGAACGGCTGTATTTTGGACTCGGCTGGTAACAAAATGTTCCAAACACACCCCATGCACAGCTCCACCGGGGAAGGAGCCAGAAACGAGTTCTGTTGGTAGTTTTTACAGTACCCCGGTATGCAGGTGAAAGGCACCACAAAACTTGTTCTACCTGCTTTCTGGGCTAGAGATGAAGATCAGCTGAAGTTTGGACCCGGCTGCTGACAAAATGTTCCAAACACACCCCATGCACAACTCCACCGGGGAAGGTGCCAGAAACGAGTTCTGTTGGTAGTTTTTACACTACCCCGGTAGGCAGCTGAAAGGCACCAGAAAACTTGTTCTACCTGCTTTCTGGGCTGAGAAGGAGAATCGCTGAATTTTGGACTCGGCTGGTGACAAAATGTTCCAAACACACCCCATGCACAACTCCACCGGGGAAGGTGCCAGAAACGAGTTCTGTTCGTAGTTTTTACAGTACCCCGGTAGGCAGCTGAAAGGCACCACAAAACTTGTTGTACCTGCTTTCTGGGCTGAGATGAGGAACGGCTGAATTTTGGACTCGGCTGGTGACAAAATGTTCCAAACACACCCCATGCACACCTCCACCGAGGAAGGTGCCAGAAACGAGTTCTGTTGGTAGTTTTTACAGTACCCCGGTAGGCAGCTGAAAGGCACCACAAAAGTTTTTCTACCTGCTTTCTGGGCTGAGATGGGGAACAGCTGAGTTTTGGACTCGGCTGGTGACAAAATGTTCCAAACACACCCCATGCACAACTCCACCGAGGAAGGTGCCAGAAACGAGTTCTGTTGGTAGTTTTTACAGTACCCCGGTAGGCAGCTGAAAGGCACCACTAAACTTGTTCTACCTGCTTTCTGGGCTGAGATGAGGAACGGCTGAATTTTGGACTCGGCTGGTAACAAAATGTTCCAAACACACCCCATGCACAACTCCACCGGGGAAGGTGCCAGAAACGAGTTCTGTTGGTAGTTTTTACACTACCCCGGTAGGCAAGAGAAAGGCACCAGAAAAGTTTTTCTACCTGCTTTCTGGGCTGACATGGGGAACGGCTGAGTTTTGGACTCGGCTGGTGACAAAATGTTCCAAACACACCCCATGCACAACTCCACCGGGGAAGGTGCCAGAAACGAGTTCTGTTGGTAGTTTTTACACTACCCCGGTAGGCAGCTGAAAGGCACCACAAAAGTTTTTCTACCTGCTTTCTGGGCTGAGATGGGGAACGGCTGTATTTTGGACTCGGCTGGTAACAAAATGTTCCAAACACACCCCATGCACAGCTCCACCGGGGAAGGTGCCAGAAACGAGTTCTGTTGGTAGTTTTTACAGTACCCCGGTATGCAGCTGAAAGGCACCACAAAACTTGTTCTACCAGCTTTCTGGGCTAGATATGAAGATCAGCTGAAGTTTGGACCCGGCTGGTGACAAAATGTTCCAAACACACCCCATGCACACCTCCACCGGGGAAGGTGCCAGAAACGAGTTCTGTTGGTAGTTTTTACACTACCCCGGTAGGCAGCTGAAAGGCACCACAAAAGTTTTTCTACCTGCTTTCTGGGCTGATATGGGGAACAGCTGAGTTTTGGACTCGGCTGGTGACAAAATGTTCCAAACGCACCCCATGCACAACTCCACCGGGGAAGGTGCCAGAAACGAGTTCTGTTGGTAGTTTTTACACTACCCCGGTAGGCAGCTGAAAGGCACCACAAAACTTGTTCTACCTGCTTTCTGGGCTGAGATGGGGAACAGCTGAATTTTGGACTCGGCTGGTGAAAAAATGTTCCAAACACACCCCATGCACAACTCCACCGGGGAAGGTGCCAGAAACGAGTTCTGTTGGTAGTTTTTACACTACCCCGGTAGGCAGCTGAAAGGCACCACAAAACTTGTTCTACCTGCTTTCTGGGCTGAGATGAGGAACGGCTGAGTTTTGGACTCGGCTGGTGACAAAATGTTCCAAACACACCCCATGCACAACTCCACCGGGGAAGGTGCCAGAAACGAGTTCTGTTGGTAGTTTTTACAGTACCCCGGTAGGCAGCCGAAAGGCACCACAAAAGTTTTTCTACCTGCTTTCTGGGCTGAGATGGGGAACGGCTGTATTTTGGACTCGGCTGGTAACAAAATGTTCCAAACACACCCCATGCACAGCTCCACCGGGGAAGGAGCCAGAAACGAGTTCTGTTGGTAGTTTTTACAGTACCCCGGTATGCAGGTGAAAGGCACCACAAAACTTGTTCTACCTGCTTTCTGGGCTAGAGATGAAGATCAGCTGAAGTTTGGACCCGGCTGCTGACAAAATGTTCCAAACACACCCCATGCACAACTCCACCGGGGAAGGTGCCAGAAACGAGTTCTGTTGGTAGTTTTTACACTACCCCGGTAGGCAGCTGAAAGGCACCAGAAAACTTGTTCTACCTGCTTTCTGGGCTGAGAAGGAGAATCGCTGAATTTTGGACTCGGCTGGTGACAAAATGTTCCAAACACACCCCATGCACAACTCCACCGGGGAAGGTGCCAGAAACGAGTTCTGTTCGTAGTTTTTACAGTACCCCGGTAGGCAGCTGAAAGGCACCACAAAACTTGTTGTACCTGCTTTCTGGGCTGAGATGAGGAACGGCTGAATTTTGGACTCGGCTGGTGACAAAATGTTCCAAACACACCCCATGCACAACTCCACCGGGGAAGGTGCCAGAAACGAGTTCTGTTGGTAGTTTTTACACTACCCCGGTAGGCAGCTGAAAGGTACCACAAAAGTTTTTCTACCTGCTTTCTGGGCTGAGATGGGGATCAGCTGAATTTTGGACTCGGCTGGTGAAAAAATTTTCCAAACACACCCCATGCACACCTCCACCGAGGAAGGTGCCAGAAACGAGTTCTGTTGGTAGTTTTTACAGTACCCCGGTAGGCAGCTGAAAGGCACCACAAAAGTTTTTCTACCTGCTTTCTGGGCTGAGATGGGGAACAGCTGAGTTTTGGACTCGGCTGGTGACAAAATGTTCCAAACACACCCCATGCACAACTCCACCGAGGAAGGTGCCAGAAACGAGTTCTGTTGGTAGTTTTTACAGTACCCCGGTAGGCAGCTGAAAGGCACCACTAAACTTGTTCTACCTGCTTTCTGGGCTGAGATGAGGAACGGCTGAATTTTGGACTCGGCTGGTAACAAAATGTTCCAAACACACCCCATGCACAACTCCACCGGGGAAGGAGCCAGAAACGAGTTCTGTTGGTAGTTTTTACACTACCCCGGTAGGCAGCTGAAAGGCACCACAAAAGTTTTTCTACCTGCTTTCTGGGCTGACATGGGGAACGGCTGAGTTTTGGACTCGGCTGGTGACAAAATGTTCCAAACACACCCCATGCACAACTCCACCGGGGAAGGTGCCAGAAACGAGTTCTGTTGGTAGTTTTTACACTACCCCGGTAGGCAGCCGAAAGGCACCACAAAAGTTTTTCTACCTGCTTTCTGGGCTGAGATGGGGAACGGCTGTATTTTGGACTCGGCTGGTAACAAAATGTTCCAAACACACCCCATGCACAGCTCCACCGGGGAAGGAGCCAGAAACGAGTTCTGTTGGTAGTTTTTACAGTACCCCGGTATGCAGCTGAAAGGCACCACAAAACTTGTTCTACCTGCTTTCTGGGCTAGAGATGAAGATCAGCTGAAGTTTGGACCCGGCTGGTGACAAAATGTTCCAAACACACCCCATGCACAACTCCACCGGGGAAGGTGCCAGAAACGAGTTCTGTTGGTAGTTTTTACACTACCCCGGTAGGCAGCTGAAAGGCACCACAAAAGTTTTTCTACCTGCTTTCTGGGCTGATATGGGGAACAGCTGAGTTTTGGACTCGGCTGGTGACAAAATGTTCCAAACGCACCCCATGCACAACTCCACCGAGGAAGGTGCCAGAAACGAGTTCTGTTGGTAGTTTTTACACTACCCCGGTAGGCAGCTAAAAGGCACCACTAAACTTTTTCTACCTGCTTTCTGGGCTGAGATGAGGAACGGCTGAATTTTGGACTCGGCTGGTAACAAAATGTTCCAAACACACCCCATGCACAACTCCACCGGGGAAGGTGCCAGAAACGAGTTCTGTTGGTAGTTTTTACAGTACCCCGGTAGGCAGCTGAAAGGCACCACAAAAGTTGTTCTACCTGCTTTCTGGGCTGAGATGGGGAACCGCTGAATTTTGGACTCGGCTGGTGACAAAATGTTCCAAACACACCCCATGCACACCTCCACTGGCAAAGGTGCCAGAAACGAGTTCTGTTGGTAGTTTTTACAGTACCCCAGTAGGCAGCTGAAAGGCACCACAAAAGTTTTTCTACCTGCTTTCTGGGCTGAGATGGGGATCAGCTGAATTTTGGACTCGGCTGCTGACAAAATGTTCCAAACACACCCCATGCACAGCTCCACTGGGGAAGGTGCCAGAAATGAGTTCTGTTGGTAGTTTTTACAGTACCCCGGTAGGCAGCTGAAAGGCATCGCAAAACTTGTTGTACCTGCTTTCTGGGCTGACATGGGGAACGGCTGAATTTTGGACTCGGCTGGTGACAAAATGTTCCAAACACACCCCATGCACACCTCCACCGGGGAAGGTGCCAGAAACGAGTTCTGTTCGTAGTTTTTACAGTACCCCGGTAGGCAGCTGAAAGGCACCACAAAACTTGTTGTACCTGCTTTCTGGGCTGAGATGAGGAACGGCTGAATTTTGGACTCGGCTGGTGACAAAATGTTCCAAACACACCCCATGCACAACTCCACCGGGGAAGGTGCCAGAAACGAGTTCTGTTGGTAGTTTTTACACTACCCCGGTAGGCAGCTGAAAGGTACCACAAAAGTTTTTCTACCTGCTTTCTGGGCTGAGATGGGGAACAGCTGAATTTTGGACTCGGCTGGTGAAAAAATTTTCCAAACACACCCCATGCACACCTCCACCGAGGAAGGTGCCAGAAACGAGTTCTGTTGGTAGTTTTTACAGTACCCCGGTAGGCAGCTGAAAGGCACCACAAAAGTTTTTCTACCTGCTTTCTGGGCTGAGATGGGGAACAGCTGAGTTTTGGACTCGGCTGGTAACAAAATGTTCCAAACACACCCCATGCACAACTCCACCGAGGAAGGTGCCAGAAACGAGTTCTGTTGGTAGTTTTTACACTACCCCGGTAGGCAGCTGAAAGGCACCACTAAACTTGTTCTACCTGCTTTCTGGGCTGAGATGAGGAACGGCTGAATTTTGGACTCGGCTGGTAACAAAATGTTCCAAACACACCCCATGCACAACTCCACCGGGGAAGGTGCCAGAAACGAGTTCTGTTGGTAGTTTTTACACTACCCCGGTAGGCAGCTGAAAGGCACCACAAAAGTTTTTCTACCTGCTTTCTGGGCTGAGATGGGGAACGGCTGAATTTTGGACTCGGCTGGTGACAAAATGTTCCAAACACACCCCATGCACACCTCCACCGGGGAAGGTGCCAGAAACGAGTTCTGTTGGTAGTTTTTACAGTACCCCAGTAGGCAGCTGAAAGGCACCACAAAAGTTTTTCTACCTGCTTTCTGGGCTGAGATGGGGAACAGCTGAATTTTGGACTCGGCTGCTGACAAAATGTTCCAAACACACCCCATGCACACCTCCACTGGCAAAGGTGCCAGAAACGAGTTCTGTTGGTAGTTTTTACAGTACCCCGGTAGGCAGCTGAAAGGCACCGCAAAACTTGTTGTACCTGCTTTCTGGGCTGAGATGGGGAACGGCTGAATTTTGGACTCGGCTGCTGACAAAATGTTCCAAACACACCCCATGCACAGCTCCACCGGGGAAGGTGCCAGAAACGAGTTCTGTTGGTAGTTTTTACAGTACCCCGGTAGGCAGCTGAAAGGCACCACAAAACTTGTTCTACCTGCTTTCTGGGCTGAGATGGGGAACGGCTGTATTTTGGACTCGGCTGGTAACAAAATGTTCCAAACACACCCCATGCACAACTCCACCGGGGAAGGAGCCAGAAACGAGTTCTGTTGGTAGTTTTTACACTACCCCGGTAGGCAGCTGAAAGGCACCACAAAACTTGTTCTACCTGCTTTCTGGGCTGAGATGGGGATCAGCTGAAGTTTGGACTCGGCTGCTGACAAAATGTTCCAAACACACCCCATGCACAACTCCACCGGGGAAGGTGCCAGAAACGAGTTCTGTTGGTAGTTTTTACACTACCCCGGTAGGCAGCTGAAAGGCACCACAAAAGTTTTTCTACCTGCTTTCTGGGCTGAGATGGGGAACAGCTGAATTTTGGACTCGGCTGCTGACAAAATGTTCCAAACACACCCCATGCACAACTCCACCGGGGAAGGTGCCAGAAACGAGTTCTGTTGGTAGTTTTTACACTACCCCGGTAGGCAGCTGAAAGGCACCACAAAACTTGTTCTACCTGCTTTCTGGGCTGAGAAGGAGAATCGCTGAATTTTGGACTCGGCTGGTAACAAAATGTTCCAAACACACCCCATGCACAACTCCACCGGGGAAGGTGCCAGAAACGAGTTCTGTTGGTAGTTTTTACACTACCCCGGTAGGCAGCTGAAAGGCACCACAAAACTTGTTCTACCTGCTTTCTGGGCTGAGATGGGGAACCGCTGAATTTTGGACTCGGCTGGTGACAAAATGTTCCAAACACACCCCATGCACACCTCCACTGGCAAAGGTGCCAGAAACGAGTTCTGTTGGTAGTTTTTACAGTACCCCGGTAGGCAGCTGAAAGGCACCACAAAAGTTTTTCTACCTGCTTTCTGGGCTGAGATGGGGATCAGCTGAATTTTGGACTCGGCTGCTGACAAAATGTTCCAAACACACCCCATGCACAACTCCACTAGGGAAGGTGCCAGAAACGAGTTCTGTTGGTAGTTTTTACACTACCCCGGTAGGCAGCTGAAAGGCACCACAAAACTTGTTGTACCTGCTTTCTGGGCTGAGATGGGGAACGGCTGAATTTTGGACTCGGCTGCTGACAAAATGTTCCAAACACACCCCATGCACAGCTCCACCGGGGAAGGTGCCAGAAACGAGTTCTGTTGGTAGTTTTTACAGTACCCCGGTAGGCAGCTGAAAGGCACCACAAAACTTGTTGTACCTGCTTTCTGGGCTGAGATGGGGAACGGCTGTATTTTGGACTCGGCTGGTAACAAAATGTTCCAAACACACCCCATGCACAGCTCCACCGGGGAAGGAGCCAGAAACGAGTTCTGTTGGTAGTTTTTACACTACCCCGGTAGGCAGCTGAAAGGCACCACAAAACTTGTTCTACCTGCTTTCTGGGCTGAGATGGGGATCAGCTGAAGTTTGGACTCGGCTGCTGACAAAATGTTCCAAACACACCCCATGCACAACTCCCCCGAGGAAGGTGCCAGAAACGAGTTCTGTTGGTAGTTTTTACACTACCCCGGTAGGCAGCTGAAAGGCACCACTAAACTTGTTCTACCTGCTTTCTGGGCTGAGATGAGGAACGGCTGAATTTTGGACTCGGCTGCTGACAAAATGTTCCAAACACACCCCATGCACAACTCCTCCGGGGAAGGTGCCAGAAACGAGTTCTGTTGGTAGTTTTTACACTACCCCGGTAGGCAAGAGAAAGGCAGCACAAAAGTTTTTCTACCTGCTTTCTGGGCTGAGATGGGGAACAGCTGAGTTTTGGACTCGGCTGGTGACAAAATGTTCCAAACACACCCCATGCACAACTCCACCGAGGAAGGTGCCAGAAACGAGTTCTGTTGGTAGTTTTTACACTACCCCGGTAGGCAGCTGAAAGGCACCACAAAACTTGTTCTACCTGCTTTCTGGGCTGAGAAGGAGAATCGCTGAATTTTGGACTCGGCTGGTAACAAAATGTTCCAAACACACCCCATGCACAACTCCACCGGGGAAGGTGCCAGAAACGAGTTCTGTTGGTAGTTTTTACAGTACCCCGGTAGGCAGCTGAAAGGCACCACAAAAGTTTTTCTACCTGCTTTCTGGGCTGAGATGAGGAACGGCTGAATTTTGGACTCGGCTGGTGACAATATGTTCCAAACACACCCCATGCACAACTCCACCGGCAAAGGTGCCAGAAACGAGTTCTGTTGGTAGTTTTTACAGTACCCCGGTTGGCAGCTGAAAGGTACCACAAAAGTTTTTCTACCTGCTTTCTGGGCTGAGATGGGGAACGGCTGAATTTTGGACTCGGCTGCTGACAAAATGTTCCAAACACACCCCATGCACACCTCCACCGAGGAAGGTGCCAGAAACGAGTTCTGTTGGTAGTTTTTACACTACCCCGGTAGGCAGCTGAAAGACACCACAAAACTTGTTCTACCTGCTTTCTGGGCTGAGATGGGGAACAGCTGAATTTTGGACTCGGCTGGTGACAAAATGTTCCAAACACACCCCATGCACAACTCCACCGAGGAAGGTGCCAGAAACGAGTTCTGTTGGTAGTTTTTACACTACCCCGGTAGGCAGCTGAAAGGCACCACAAAACTTGTTGTACCTGCTTTCTGGGCTGAGATGAGGAACGGCTGAATTTTGGACTCGGCTGCTGACAAAATGTTCCAAACACACCCCATGCACAACTCCACCGGGGAAGGTGCCAGAAACGAGTTCTGTTGGTAGTTTTTACACTACCCCGGTAGGCAAGAGAAAGGCACCACAAAAGTTTTTCTACCTGCTTTCTGGGCTGAGATGGGGAACAGCTGAGTTTTGGACTCGGCTGGTGACAAAATGTTCCAAACACACCCCATGCACAACTCCACCGAGGAAGGTGCCAGAAACGAGTTCTGTTGGTAGTTTTTACACTACCCCGGTAGGCAGCTGAAAGGCACCACTAAACTTGTTCTACCTGCTTTCTGGGCTGAGATGAGGAACGGCTGAATTTTGGACTCGGCTGGTAACAAAATGTTCCAAACACACCCCATGCACAACTCCACCGTGGAAGGTGCCAGAAACGAGTTCTGTTGGTAGTTTTTACACTACCCCGGTAGGCAGCTGAAAGGCACCACAAAAGTTGTTCTACCTGCTTTCTGGGCTGAGATGGGGAACCGCTGAATTTTGGACTCGGCTGGTGACAAAATGTTCCAAACACACCCCATGCACACCTCCACTGGCAAAGGTGCCAGAAACGAGTTCTGTTGGTAGTTTTTACAGTACCCCAGTAGGCAGCTGAAAGGCACCACAAAAGTTTTTCTACCTGCTTTCTGGGCTGAGATGGGGATCAGCTGAATTTTGGACTCGGCTGCTGACAAAATGTTCCAAACACACCCCATGCACAACTCCACTAGGGAAGGTGCCAGAAACGAGTTCTGTTGGTAGTTTTTACACTACCCTGGTAGGCAGCTGAAAGGCACCGCAAAACTTGTTCTACCTGCTTTCTGGGCTGAGATGGGGAACGGCTGTATTTTGGACTCGGCTGGTAACAAAATGTTCCAAACACACCCCATGCACAGCTCCACCGGGGAAGGAGCCAGAAACGAGTTCTGTTGGTAGTTTTTACACTACCCCGGTAGGCAGCTGAAAGGCACCACAAAACTTGTTCTACCTGCTTTCTGGGCTGAGATGGGGATCAGCTGAAGTTTGGATTCGGCTGCTGACAAAATGTTCCAAACACACCCCATGCACAACTCCACCGGGGAAGGTGCCAGAAACGAGTTCTGTTGGTAGTTTTTACACTACCCCGGTAGGCAGCTGAAAGGCACCACAAAACTTGTTGTACCTGCTTTCTGGGCTGAGATGAGGAACGGCTGAATTTTGGACTCGGCTGCTGACAAAATGTTCCAAACACACCCCATGCACAACTCCTCCGGGGAAGGTGCCAGAAACGAGTTCTGTTGGTAGTTTTTACACTACCCTGGTAGGCAGCTGAAAGGCACCGCAAAACTTGTTCTACCTGCTTTCTGGGCTGAGATGGGGAACGGCTGTATTTTGGACTCGGCTGGTAACAAAATGTTCCAAACACACCCCATGCACAGCTCCACCGGGGAAGGAGCCAGAAACGAGTTCTGTTGGTAGTTTTTACACTACCCCGGTAGGCAGCTGAAAGGCACCACAAAACTTGTTCTACCTGCTTTCTGGGCTGAGATGGGGATCAGCTGAAGTTTGGATTCGGCTGCTGACAAAATGTTCCAAACACACCCCATGCACAACTCCACCGGGGAAGGTGCCAGAAACGAGTTCTGTTGGTAGTTTTTACACTACCCCGGTAGGCAGCTGAAAGGCACCACAAAACTTGTTGTACCTGCTTTCTGGGCTGAGATGAGGAACGGCTGAATTTTGGACTCGGCTGCTGACAAAATGTTCCAAACACACCCCATGCACAACTCCTCCGGGGAAGGTGCCAGAAACGAGTTCTGTTGGTAGTTTTTACACTACCCCGGTAGGCAGCTGAAAGGCACCACAAAAGTTTTTCTACCTGCTTTCTGGGCTGAGATGGGGAACAGCTGAGTTTTGGACTCGGCTGCTGACAAAATGTTCCAAACACACCCCATGCACAACTCCACCGGGGAAGGTGCCAGAAACGAGTTCTGTTGGTAGTTTTTACACTACCCCGGTAGGCAGCTGAAAGGCACCACAAAACTTGTTCTACCTGCTTTCTGGGCTGAGAAGGAGAATCGCTGAATTTTGGACTCGGCTGGTAACAAAATGTTCCAAACACACCCCATGCACAACTCCACCGGGGAAGGTGCCAGAAACGAGTTCTGTTGGTAGTTTTTACAGTACCCCGGTAGGCAGCTGAAAGGCACCACAAAACTTGTTGTATCTGCTTCCTGGGCTGAGATGAGGAACGGCTGAATTTTGG
This sequence comes from Falco biarmicus, assembly GCF_023638135.1. Taxonomy (NCBI): domain Eukaryota; kingdom Metazoa; phylum Chordata; class Aves; order Falconiformes; family Falconidae; genus Falco; species Falco biarmicus. The sequence goes on from NW_026611766.1 coordinate 155,662, forward strand.
ACTCGGCTGGTGACAATATGTTCCAAACACACCCCATGCACAACTCCACCGGCAAAGGTGCCAGAAACGAGTTCTGTTGGTAGTTTTTACAGTACCCCGGTAGGCAGCTGAAAGGTACCACAAAAGTTTTTCTACCTGCTTTCTGGGCTGAGATGGGGAACGGCTGAATTTTGGACTCGGCTGCTGACAAAATGTTCCAAACACACCCCATGCACACCTCCACCGAGGAAGGTGCCAGAAACGAGTTCTGTTGGTAGTTTTTACACTACCCCGGTAGGCAGCTGAAAGACACCACAAAACTTGTTCTACCTGCTTTCTGGGCTGAGATGGGGAACAGCTGAATTTTGGACTCGGCTGGTAACAAAATGTTCCAAACACACCCCATGCACAACTCCACCGAGGAAGGTGCCAGAAACGAGTTCTGTTGGTAGTTTTTACACTACCCCGGTAGGCAGCTGAAAGGCACCACAAAACTTGTTGTACCTGCTTTCTGGGCTGAGATGAGGAACGGCTGAATTTTGGACTCGGCTGCTGACAAAATGTTCCAAACACACCCCATGCACAACTCCTCCGGGGAAGGTGCCAGAAACGAGTTCTGTTGGTAGTTTTTACACTACCCCGGTAGGCAAGAGAAAGGCACCACAAAAGTTTTTCTACCTGCTTTCTGGGCTGAGATGGGGAACAGCTGAGTTTTGGACTCGGCTGGTGACAAAATGTTCCAAACACACCCCATGCACAACTACACCGGGGAAGGTGCCAGAAACGAGTTCTGTTGGTAGTTTTTACACTACCCCGGTAGGCAGCTGAAAGGCACCACAAAACTTGTTCTACCTGCTTTCTGGGCTGAGAAGGAGAATCGCTGAATTTTGGACTCGGCTGGTGACAAAATGTTCCAAACACACCCCATGCACAACTCCACCGGGGAAGGTGCCAGAAACGAGTTCTGTTCGTAGTTTTTACAGTACCCCGGTAGGCAGCTGAAAGGCACCACAAAACTTGTTGTACCTGCTTCCTGGGCTGAGATGAGGAACGGCTGAATTTTGGACTCGGCTGGTGACAAAATGTTCCAAACACACCCCATGCACAACTCCACCGGCAAAGGTGCCAGAAACGAGTTCTGTTGGTAGTTTTTACACTACCCCGGTAGGCAGCTGAAAGGCACCACAAAAGTTTTTCTACCTGCTTTCTGGGCTGAGATGGGGAACGGCTGAATTTTGGACTCGGCTGCTGACAAAATGTTCCAAACACACCCCATGCACACCTCCACCGAGGAAGGTGCCAGAAACGAGTTCTGTTGGTAGTTTTTACACTACCCCGGTAGGCAGCTGAAAGGCACCACAAAAGTTTTTCTACCTGCTTTCTGGGCTGATATGGGGAACAGCTGAATTTTGGACTCGGCTGCTGACAAAATGTTCCAAACACACCCCATGCACAACTCCACTAGGGAAGGTGCCAGAAACGAGTTCTGTTGGTAGTTTTTACAGTACCCCGGTAGGCAGCTGAAAGGCACCACAAAACTTGTTGTACCTGCTTTCTGGGCTGAGATGGGGAACGGCTGAATTTTGGACTCGGCTGCTGACAAAATGTTCCAAACACACCCCATGCACAGCTCCACCGGGGAAGGTGCCAGAAACGAGTTCTGTTGGTAGTTTTTACAGTACCCCGGTAGGCAGCTGAAAGGCACCACAAAACTTGTTCTACCTGCTTTCTGGGCTGAGATGGGGAACGGCTGTATTTTGGACTCGGCTGGTAACAAAATGTTCCAAACACACCCCATGCACAGCTCCACCGGGGAAGGAGCCAGAAACGAGTTCTGTTGGTAGTTTTTACACTACCCCGGTAGGCAGCTGAAAGGCACCACAAAACTTGTTCTACCTGCTTTCTGGGCTGAGATGGGGATCAGCTGAAGTTTGGACTCGGCTGCTGACAAAATGTTCCAAACACACCCCATGCACAACTCCACCGGGGAAGGTGCCAGAAACGAGTTCTGTTGGTAGTTTTTACACTACCCCGGTAGGCAGCTGAAAGGCACCACAAAACTTGTTGTACCTGCTTTCTGGGCTGAGATGAGGAACGGCTGAATTTTGGACTCGGCTGCTGACAAAATGTTCCAAACACACCCCATGCACAACTCCTCCGGGGAAGGTGCCAGAAACGAGTTCTGTTGGTAGTTTTTACACTACCCCGGTAGGCAAGAGATAGGCACCACAAAAGTTTTTCTACCTGCTTTCTGGGCTGAGATGGGGAACAGCTGAGTTTTGGACTCGGCTGCTGACAAAATGTTCCAAACACACCCCATGCACAACTCCACCGGGGAAGGTGCCAGAAACGAGTTCTGTTGGTAGTTTTTACACTACCCCGGTAGGCAGCTGAAAGGCACCACAAAACTTGTTCTACCTGCTTTCTGGGCTGAGAAGGAGAATCGCTGAATTTTGGACTCGGCTGGTAACAAAATGTTCCAAACACACCCCATGCACAACTCCACCGGGGAAGGTGCCAGAAACGAGTTCTGTTGGTAGTTTTTACAGTACCCCGGTAGGCAGCTGAAAGGCACCACAAAACTTGTTGTATCTGCTTCCTGGGCTGAGATGAGGAACGGCTGAATTTTGGACTCGGCTGGTGACAATATGTTCCAAACACACCCCATGCACAACTCCACCGGCAAAGGTGCCAGAAACGAGTTCTGTTGGTAGTTTTTACAGTACCCCGGTAGGCAGCTGAACGGTACCACAAAAGTTTTTCTACCTGCTTTCTGGGCTGAGATGGGGAACGGCTGAATTTTGGACTCGGCTGGTGACAAAATGTTCCAAACACACCCCATGCACAACTCCACCGAGGAAGGTGCCAGAAACGAGTTCTGTTGGTAGTTTTTACACTACCCCGGTAGGCAGCTGAAAGGCACCACAAAACTTGTTGTACCTGCTTTCTGGGCTGAGATGAGGAACGGCTGAATTTTGGACTCGGCTGCTGACAAAATGTTCCAAACACACCCCATGCACAACTCCTCCGGGGAAGGTGCCAGAAACGAGTTCTGTTGGTAGTTTTTACACTACCCCGGTAGGCAAGAGAAAGGCAGCACAAAAGTTTTTCTACCTGCTTTCTGGGCTGAGATGGGGAACAGCTGAGTTTTGGACTCGGCTGCTGACAAAATGTTCCAAACACACCCCATGCACAACTCCACCGGGGAAGGTGCCAGAAACGAGTTCTGTTGGTAGTTTTTACACTACCCCGGTAGGCAGCTGAAAGGCACCACAAAACTTGTTCTACCTGCTTTCTGGGCTGAGAAGGAGAATCGCTGAATTTTGGACTCGGCTGGTGACAAAATGTTCCAAACACACCCCATGCACAACTCCACCGGGGAAGGTGCCAGAAACGAGTTCTGTTCGTAGTTTTTACAGTACCCCGGTAGGCAGCTGAAAGGCACCACAAAACTTGTTGTACCTGCTTCCTGGGCTGAGATGAGGAACGGCTGAATTTTGGACTCGGCTGGTGACAAAATGTTCCAAACACACCCCATGCACAACTCCACCGGCAAAGGTGCCAGAAACGAGTTCTGTTGGTAGTTTTTACAGTACCCCGGTAGGCAGCTGAAAGGTACCACAAAAGTTTTTCTACCTGCTTTCTGGGCTGAGATGGGGAACGGCTGAATTTTGGACTCGGCTGCTGACAAAATGTTCCAAACACACCCCATGCACACCTCCACCGAGGAAGGTGCCAGAAACGAGTTCTGTTGGTAGTTTTTACACTACCCCGGTAGGCAGCTGAAAGGCACCACAAAAGTTTTTCTACCTGCTTTCTGGGCTGATATGGGGAACAGCTGAGTTTTGGACTCGGCTGGTGACAAAATGTTCCAAACACACCCCATGCACAACTCCACCGAGGAAGGTGCCAGAAACGGGTTCTGTTGGTAGTTTTTACACTACCCCGGTAGGCAGCTGAAAGGCTCCACAAAAGTTGTTCTACCTGCTTTCTGGGCTGAGATGGGGAACCGCTGAATTTTGGACTCGGCTGGTGACAAAATGTTCCAAACACACCCCATGCACACCTCCACTGGCAAAGGTGCCAGAAACGAGTTCTGTTGGTAGTTTTTACAGTACCCCAGTAGGCAGCTGAAAGGCACCACAAAAGTTTTTCTACCTGCTTTCTGGGCTGAGATGGGGATCAGCTGAATTTTGGACTCGGCTGCTGAAAAAATGTTCCAAACACACCCCATGCACAACTCCACTAGGGAAGGTGCCAGAAACGAGTTCTGTTGGTAGTTTTTACAGTACCCCGGTAGGCAGCTGAAAGGCACCACAAAACTTGTTGTACCTGCTTTCTGGGCTGAGATGGGGAATAGCTGAATTTTGGACTCGGCTGCTGACAAAATGTTCCAAACACACCCCATGCACAACTCCACCGGGGAAGGTGCCAGAAACGAGTTCTGTTGGTAGTTTTTACACTACCCCGGTAGGCAGCTGAAAGGCACCACAAAACTTGTTCTACCTGCTTTCTGGGCTGAGAAGGAGAATCGCTGAATTTTGGACTCGGCTGGTAACAAAATGTTCCAAACACACCCCATGCACAACTCCACCGGGGAAGGTGCCAGAAACGAGTTCTGTTCGTAGTTTTTACAGTACCCCGGTAGGCAGCTGAAAGGCACCACAAAACTTGTTGTACCTGCTTCCTGGGCTGAGATGAGGAACGGCTGAATTTTGGACTCGGCTGGTGACAAAATGTTCCAAACACACCCCATGCACACCTCCACCGAGGAAGGTGCCAGAAACGAGTTCTGTTGGTAGTTTTTACACTACCCCGGTAGGCAGCTGAAAGGCACCGCAAAACTTGTTCTACCTGCTTTCTGGGCTGAGATGGGGAACGGCTGAATTTTGGACTCGGCTGGTGACAGAATGTTCCAAACACACCCCATGCACACCTCCACCGAGGAAGGTGCCAGAAACGAGTTCTGTTGGTAGTTTTTACACTACCCCGGTAGGCAGCTGAAAGGCACCACAAAAGTTTTTCTACCTGCTTTCTGGGCTGATATGGGGAAACAGCTGAGTTTTGGACTCGGCTGGTGACAAAATGTTCCAAACACACCCCATGCACAACTCCACCGAGGAAGGTGCCAGAAACGAGTTCTGTTGGTAGTTTTTACACTACCCCGGTAGGCAGCTGAAAGGCACCACAAAACTTGTTGTACCTGCTTCCTGGGCTGAGATGAGGAACGGCTGAATTTTGGACTCGGCTGGTAACAAAATGTTCCAAACACACCCCATGCACAACTCCACCGGGGAAGGTGCCAGAAACGAGTTCTGTTGGTAGTTTTTACACTACCCCGGTAGGCAGCTGAAAGGCACCACAAAAGTTGTTCTACCTGCTTTCTGGGCTGAGATGGGGAACCGCTGAATTTTGGACTCGGCTGGTGACAAAATGTTCCAAACACACCCCATGCACACCTCCACTGGCAAAGGTGCCAGAAACGAGTTCTGTTGGTAGTTTTTACAGTACCCCAGGTAGGCAGCTGAAAGGCACCACAAAACTTGTTGTACCTGCTTTCTGGGCTGAGATGGGGAACAGCTGAGTTTTGGACTCGGCTGCTGACAAAATGTTCCAAACACACCCCATGCACAACTCCACCGGGGAAGGTGCCAGAAACGAGTTCTGTTGGTAGTTTTTACAGTACCCCGGTAGGCAGCTGAAAGGCATCGCAAAACTTGTTGTACCTGCTTTCTGGGCTGACATGGGGAACGGCTGAATTTTGGACTCGGCTGGTGACAAAATGTTCCAAACACACCCCATGCACACCTCCACCGGGGAAGGTGCCAGAAACGAGTTCTGTTGGTAGTTTTTACACTACCCCGGTAGGCAGCTGAAAGGCACCACAAAACTTGTTCTACCTGCTTTCTGGGCTGAGATGGGGAACGGCTGTATTTTGGACTCTGCTGGTAACAAAATGTTCCAAACACACCCCATGCACAGCTCCACCGGGGAAGGAGCCAGAAACGAGTTCTGTTGGTAGTTTTTACACTACCCCGGTAGGCAGCTGAAAGGCACCAGAAAACTGGTTCTACCTGCTTTCTGGGCTGAGATGGGGATCAGCTGAATTTTGGACTCGGCTGCTGACAAAATGTTCCAAACACACACCATGCACAACTCCACCGGGGAAGGTGCCAGAAATGAGTTCTGTTGGTAGTTTTTACAGTACCCCGGTAGGCAGCTGAAAGGCATCGCAAAACTTGTTGTACCTGCTTTCTGGGCTGACATGGGGAACGGCTGAATTTTGGACTCGGCTGGTGACAAAATTTTCCAAACACACCCCATGCACACCTCCACCGGGGAAGGTGCCAGAAACGAGTTCTGTTGGTAGTTTTTACACTACCCCGGTAGGCAGCTGAAAGGCACCAGAAAACTTGTTCTACCTGCTTTCTGGGCTGAGATGGGGAATCGCTGAATTTTGGACTCGGCTGGTGACAAAATGTTCCAAACACACCCCATGCACACCTCCACCGAGGAAGGTGCCAGAAACGAGTTCTGTTGGTAGTTTTTACAGTACCCCGGTAGGCAAGAGAAAGGCACCACAAAACTTGTTCTACCTGCTTTCTGGGCTGAGATGGGGAACGGCTGAATTTTGGACTCGGCTGGTAACAAAATGTTCCAAACACACCCCATGCACACCTCCACCGGGGAAGGTGCCAGAAACGAGTTCTGTTGGTAGTTTTTACACTACCCCGGTAGGCAGCTGAAAGGCACCACAAAACTTGTTCTACCTGCTTTCTGGGCTGAGATGGGGAATCGCTGAATTTTGGACTCGGCTGGTGACAGAATGTTCCAAACACACCCCATGCACAACTCCACCGAGGAAGGTGCCAGAAACGAGTTCTGTTGGTAGTTTTTACAGTACCCCGGTAGGCAGCTGAAAGGCACCACTAAACTTGTTCTACCTGCTTTCTGGGCTGAGATGAGGAACGGCTGAATTTTGGACTCGGCTGCTGACAAAATGTTCCAAACACACCCCATGCACAACTCCACCAGGGAAGGTGCCAGAAACGAGTTCTGTTGGTAGTTTTTACACTACCCCGGTAGGCAGCTGAAAGGCACCACAAAACTTGTACCTGCTTTCTGGGCAGAGATGGGGAACGGCTGAATTTTGGACTCGGCTGGTGACAAAATGTTCCAAACACACCCCATGCACAACTCCACCGGGGAAGGAGCCAGAAACGAGTTCTGTTGGTAGTTTTTACACTACCCCGGTAGGCAGCTGAAAGGCACCACAAAACTTGTTCTACCTGCTTTCTGGGCTGAGATGGGGAATAGCTGAATTTTGGACTCGGCTGGTGACAAAATGTTCCAAACACACCCCATGCACAACTCCACCGGGGAAGGTGCCAGAAACGAGTTCTGTTGGTAGTTTTTACACTACCCCGGTAGGCAAGAGAAAGGCACCACAAAACTTGTTCTACCTGCTTTCTGGGCTGAGATGGGGAACAGCTGAATTTTGGACTCGGCTGGTGACAAAATGTTCCAAACACACCCCATGCACAACTCCACTAGGGAAGGTGCCAGAAACGAGTTCTGTTGGTAGTTTTTACAGTACCCCGGTAGGCAGCTGAAAGGCACCACAAAAGTTTTTCTACCTGCTTTCTGGGCTGAGATGGGGAACAGCTGAGTTTTGGACTCGGCTGGTGACAAAATGTTCCAAACACACCCCATGCACAACTCCACCGGGGAAGGTGCCAGAAACGAGTTCTGTTGGTAGTTTTTACAGTACCCCGGTAGGCAGCTGAAAGGCACCGCAAAACTTGTTGTAACTGCTTTCTGGGCTGAGATGGGGAACAGCTGAATTCTGGACTCGGCTGGTGACAAAATGTTCCAAACACACCCCATGCACACCTCCACCGGGGAAGGTGACAGAAACGAGTTCTGTTGGTAGTTTTTACAGTACCCCGGTAGGCAGCTGAAAGGCACCACAAAACTTGTTCTACCTGCTTTCTGGGCTGAGATGGGGAACGGCTGTATTTTGGACTCGGCTGGTGACAAAATGTTCCAAACACACCCCATGCACAGCTCCACCGGGGAAGGTGCCAGAAACGAGTTCTGTTGGTAGTTTTTACACTACCCCGGTAGGCAGCTGAAAGGCACCACAAAACTTGTTCTACCTGCTTTCTGGGCTGAGATGGGGATCAGCTGAAGTTTGGACTCGGCTGCTGACAAAATGTTCCAAACACACCCCATGCACAACTCCACCGGGGAAGGTGCCAGAAACGAGTTCTGTTGGTAGTTTTTACAGTACCCCGGTAGGCAGCTGAAAGGCACCACTAAACTTGTTGTACCTGCTTTCTGGGCTGAGATGAGGAACGGCTGTATTTTGGACTCGGCTGCTGACAAAATGTTCCAAACACACCCCATGCACAACTCCACCGGGGAAGGTGCCAGAAACGAGTTCTGTTGGTAGTTTTTACAGTACCCCGGTAGGCAGCTGAAAGGCACCACAAAACTTGTACCTGCTTTCTGGGCAGAGATGGGGAACGGCTGAATTTTGGACTCGGCTGGTGACAAAATGTTCCAAACACACCCCATGCACAACTCCACCGGGGAAGGAGCCAGAAACGAGTTCTGTTGGTAGTTTTTACACTACCCCGGTAGGCAGCTGAAAGGCACCACAAAACTTGTTGTACCTGCTTTCTGGGCTGAGATGGGGAATAGCTGAATTTTGGACTCGGCTGGTGACAAAATGTTCCAAACACACCCCATGCACAACTCCACCGGGGAAGGTGCCAGAAACGAGTTCTGTTGGTAGTTTTTACACTACCCCGGTAGGCAAGAGAAAGGCACCACAAAACTTGTTCTACCTGCTTTCTGGGCTGAGATGGGGAACAGCTGAATTTTGGACTCGGCTGGTGACAAAATGTTCCAAACACACCCCATGCACACCTCCACCGAGGAAGGTGCCAGAAACGAGTTCTGTTGGTAGTTTTTACAGTACCCCGGTAGGCAGCTGAAAGGCACCACAAAAGTTTTTCTACCTGCTTTCTGGGCTGAGATGGGGAACAGCTGAGTTTTGGACTCGGCTGGTGACAAAATGTTCCAAACACACCCCATGCACAACTCCACTGGGGAAGGTGCCAGAAACGAGTTCTGTTGGTAGTTTTTACAGTACCCCGGTAGGCAGCTGAAAGGCACCGCAAAACTTGTTGTACCTGCTTTCTGGGCTGAGATGGGGAACAGCTGAATTTTGGACTCGGCTGCTGACAACATGTTCCAAACACACCCCATGCACAACTCCACTGGGGAAGGTGCCAGAAACGAGTTCTGTTGGTAGTTTTTACAGTACCCCGGTAGGCAGCTGAAAGGCACCACAAAACTTGTTCTACCTGCTTTCTGGGCTGAGATGAGGAACGGCTGAATTTTGGACTCGGCTGGTAACAAAATGTTCCAAACACACCCCATGCACAACTCCTCCGGGGAAGGTGCCAGAAACGAGTTCTGTTCGTAGTTTTTACACTACCCCGGTAGGCAAGAGAAAGGCACCACAAAAGTTTTTCTACCTGCTTTCTGGGCTGAGATGGGGAACGGCTGTATTTTGGACTCGGCTGGTGACAAAATGTTCCAAACACACCCCATGCACAGCTCCACCGGGGAAGGAGCCAGAAACGAGTTCTGTTGGTAGTTTTTACACTACCCCGGTAGGCAGCTGAAAGGCACCACAAAACTTGTTCTACCTGCTTTCTGGGCTGAGATGGGGATCAGCTGAAGTTTGGACTCGGCTGGTGACAAAATGTTCCAAACACACCCCATGCACAACTCCACCGGGGAAGGTGCCAGAAACGAGTTCTGTTGGTAGTTTTTACACTACCCCGGTAGGCAGCTGAAAGGCACCACAAAACTTGTTGTACCTGCTTTCTGGGCTGAGATGAGGAACGGCTGAATTTTGGACTCGGCTGCTGACAAAATGTTCCAAACACACCCCATGCACAACTCCACTAGGGAAGGTGCCAGAAACGAGTTCTGTTGGTAGTTTTTACACTACCCCGGTAGGCAGCTGAAAGGCACCACAAAACTTGTTCTACCTGCTTTCTGGGCTGAGATGGGGAACGGCTGTATTTTGGACTCGGCTGGTGACAAAATGTTCCAAACACACCCCATGCACAGCTCCACCGGGGAAGGAGCCAGAAACGAGTTCTGTTGGTATATTTTACACTACCCCGGTAGGCAGCTGAAAGGCACCACAAAACTTGTTGTACCTGCTTTCTGGGCTGAGATGGGGAACGGCTGAGTTTTGGACTCGGCTGCTGACAAAATGTTCCAAACACACCCCATGCACAACTCCACCGGGGAAGGTGCCAGAAACGAGTTCTGTTGGTAGTTTTTACACTACCCCGGTAGGCAGCTGAAAGGCACCAGAAAACTTGTTCTACCTGTTTTCTGGGCTGAGAAGGAGAATCGCTGAATTTTGGACTCGGCTGGTGACAAAATGTTCCAAACACACCCCATGCACAACTCCACCGGGGAAGGTGCCAGAAACGAGTTCTGTTCGTAGTTTTTACAGTACCCCCGGTAGGCAGCTGAAAGGCACCACAAAACTTGTTCATACCTGCTTTCTGGGCTGAGATGAGGAACGGCTGAATTTTGGACTCGGCTGCTGACAAAATGTTCCAAACACACCCCATGCACACCCTCACCGGGGAAGGTGCCAGAAACGAGTTCTGTTGGTAGTTTTTACACTACCCCGGTAGGCAGCTGAAAGGCACCAGAAAACTTGTTCTACCTGCTTTCTGGGCTGAGATGGGGAATCGCTGAATTTTGGACTCGGCTGGTGACAAAATGTTCCAAACACACCCCATGCACACCTCCACCGAGGAAGGTGCCAGAAACGAGTTCTGTTGGTAGTTTTTACACTACCCCGGTAGGCAGCTGAAAGGCATCGCAAAACTTGTTGTACCTGCTTTCTGGGCTGACATGGGGAACGGCTGAATTTTGGACTCGGCTGCTGACAAAATGTTCCAAACACACCCCATGCACACCTCCACCGGGGAAGGTGCCAGAAACGAGTTCTGTTGGTAGTTTTTACACTACCCCGGTAGGCAGCTGAAAGGCACCACAAAACTTGTTCTACCTGCTTTCTGGGCTGAGATGGGGAACAGCTGAGTTTTGGACTCGGCTGGTGACAGAATGTTCCAAACACACCCCATGCACAACTCCACCGAGGAAGGTGCCAGAAACGAGTTCTGTTGGTAGTTTTTACAGTACCCCGGTAGGCAGCTGAAAGGCACCACTAAACTTGTTCTACCTGCTTTCTGGGCTGAGATGGGGAACGGCTGAATTTTGGACTCGGCTGGTGACAAAATGTTCCAAACACACCCCATGCACAACTCCACCGGGGAAGGTGCCAGAAACGAGTTCTGTTGGTAGTTTTTACACTACCCCGGTAGGCAGCTGAAAGGCACCACAAAACTTGTACCTGCTTTCTGGGCAGAGATGGGGAACGGCTGAATTTTGGACTCGGCTGGTGACAAAATGTTCCAAACACACCCCATGCACAACTCCACCGGGGAAGGAGCCAGAAACGAGTTCTGTTGGTAGTTTTTACACTACCCCGGTAGGCAGCTGAAAGGCACCACAAAACTTGTTCTACCTGCTTTCTGGGCTGAGATGGGGAACGGCTGAATTTTGGACTCGGCTGGTGACAAAATGTTCCAAACACACCCCATGCACAGCTCCACCGGGGAAGGTGCCAGAAACGAGTTCTGTTGGTAGTTTTTACACTACCCCAGTAGGCAGCTGAAAGGCACCACAAAACTTGTTGTACCTGCTTTCTGGGCTGAGATGGGGATCAGCTGAATTTTGGACTCGGCTGCTGACAAAATGTTCCAAACACACACCATGCACAACTCCACCGATGAAGGTGCCAGAAATGAGTTCTGTTGGTAGTTTTTACAGTACCCCGGTAGGCAGCTGAAAGGCATCGCAAAACTTGTTGTACCTGCTTTCTGGGCTGACATGGGGAACGGCTGAATTTTGGACTCGGCTGGTGACAAAATTTTCCAAACACACCCCATGCACACCTCCACCGAGGAAGGTGCCAGAAACGAGTTCTGTTGGTAGTTTTTACACTACCCCGGTAGGCAGCTGAAAGGCACCACAAAACTTGTTGTACCTGCTTTCTGGGCTGAGATGGGGAACAGCTGAGTTTTGGACTCGGCTGCTGACAAAATGTTCCAAACACACCCCATGCACACCTCCACCGGGGAAGGTGCCAGAAACGAGTTCTGTTGGTAGTTTTTACAGTACCCCGGTAGGCAGCTGAAAGGCACCACAAAACTTGTTCTACCTGCTTTCTGGGCTGAGATGGGGAACAGCTGAGTTTTGGACTCGGCTGGTGACAGAATGTTCCAAACACACCCCATGCACAACTCCACCGAGGAAGGTGCCAGAAACGAGTTCTGTTGGTAGTTTTTACAGTACCCCGGTAGGCAGCTGAAAGGCACCACTAAACTTGTTCTACCTGCTTTCTGGGCTGAGATGAGGAACGGCTGAATTTTGGACTCGGCTGCTGACAAAATGTTCCAAACACACCCCATGCACAACTCCACCGGGGAAGGTGCCAGAAACGAGTTCTGTTGGTAGTTTTTACACTACCCCGGTAGGCAGCTGAAAGGCACCACAAAACTTGTACCTGCTTTCTGGGCAGAGATGGGGAACGGCTGAATTTTGGACTCGGCTGCTGACAAAATGTTCCAAACACACCCCATGCACAACTCCACCGGGGAAGGAGCCAGAAACGAGTTCTGTTGGTAGTTTTTACAGTACCCCGGTAGGCAGCTGAAAGGCACCACAAAACTTGTTCTACCTGCTTTCTGGGCTGAGATGGGGAATAGCTGAATTTTGGACTCGGCTGGTGACAAAATGTTCCAAACACACCCCATGCACAATTCCACCGGGGAAGGTGCCAGAAACGAGTTCTGTTGGTAGTTTTTACACTACCCCGGTAGGCAGCTGAAAGGCACCACAAAACTTGTTGTACCTGCTTTCTGGGCTGAGATGGGGAACGGCTGAGTTTTGGACTCGGCTGCTGACAAAATGTTCCAAACACACCCCATGCACAACTCCACCGGGGAAGGTGCCAGAAACGAGTTCTGTTGGTAGTTTTTACACTACCCCGGTAGGCAGCTGAAAGGCACCAGAAAACTTGTTCTACCTGCTTTCTGGGCTGAGAAGGAGTATCGCTGAATTTTGGACTCGGCTGGTGACAAAATGTTCCAAACACACCCCATGCACAACTCCACCGGGGAAGTGCCAGAAACGAGTTCTGTTCGTAGTTTTTACAGTACCCCCGTAGGCAGCTGAAAGGCACCACAAAACTTGTTCATACCTGCTTTCTGGGCTGAGATGAGGAACGGCTGAATTTTGGACTCGGCTGGTGACAAAATGTTCCAAACACACCCCATGCACACCCTCACCGGGGAAGGTGCCAGAAACGAGTTCTGTTGGTAGTTTTTACACTACCCCGGTAGGCAGCTGAAAGGTACCACAAAAGTTTTTCTACCTGCTTTCTGGGCTGAGATGGGGAACCGCTGAATTTTGGACTCGGCTGGTGAAAAAATTTTCCAAACACACCCCATGCACACCTCCACCGAGGAAGGTGCCAGAAACGAGTTCTGTTGGTAGTTTTTACACTACCCCGGTAGGCAGCTGAAAGGCACCACAAAACTTGTTCTACCTGCTTTCTGGGCTGAGATGGGGAATCGCTGAATTTTGGACTCGGCTGGTGACAAAATGTTCCAAACACACCCCATGCACAACTCCACCGAGGAAGGTGCCAGAAACGAGTTCTGTTGGTAGTTTTTACACTACCCCGGTAGGCAGCTGAAAGGCATCGCAAAACTTGTTGTACCTGCTTTCTGGGCTGAGATGGGGAACGGCTGAATTTTGCACTCGGCTGGTGACAAAATGTTCCAAACACACCCCATGCACACCTCCACCGGGGAAGGTGCCAGAAACGAGTTCTGTTGGTAGTTTTTACACTACCCCGGTAGGCAGCTGAAAGGCACCACAAAACTTGTTCTACCTGCTTTCTGGGCTGAGATGGGGATCAGCTGAATTTTGGACTCGGCTGGTGACAAAATGTTCCAAACACACCCCATGCACAACTCCACCGGGGAAGGTGCCAGAAACGAGTTCTGTTCGTAGTTTTTACAGTACCCCCGGTAGGCAGCTGAAAGGCACCACAAAACTTGTTCATACCTGCTTTCTGGGCTGAGATGAGGAACGGCTGAATTTTGGACTCGGCTGCTGACAAAATGTTCCAAACACACCCCATGCACACCCTCACCGGGGAAGGTGCCAGAAACGAGTTCTGTTGGTAGTTTTTACACTACCCCGGTAGGCAGCTGAAAGGCACCAGAAAACTTGTTCTACCTGCTTTCTGGGCTGAGATGGGGAATCGCTGAATTTTGGACTCGGCTGGTGACAAAATGTTCCAAACACACCCCATGCACACCTCCACCGAGGAAGGTGCCAGAAACGAGTTCTGTTGGTAGTTTTTACACTACCCCGGTAGGCAGCTGAAAGGCATCGCAAAACTTGTTGTACCTGCTTTCTGGGCTGACATGGGGAACGGCTGAATTTTGGACTCGGCTGCTGACAAAATGTTCCAAACACACCCCATGCACACCTCCACCGGGGAAGGTGCCAGAAACGAGTTCTGTTGGTAGTTTTTACACTACCCCGGTAGGCAGCTGAAAGGCACCACAAAACTTGTTCTACCTGCTTTCTGGGCTGAGATGGGGAACAGCTGAGTTTTGGACTCGGCTGGTGACAGAATGTTCCAAACACACCCCATGCACAACTCCACCGAGGAAGGTGCCAGAAACGAGTTCTGTTGGTAGTTTTTACAGTACCCCGGTAGGCAGCTGAAAGGCACCACTAAACTTGTTCTACCTGCTTTCTGGGCTGAGATGGGGAACGGCTGAATTTTGGACTCGGCTGGTGACAAAATGTTCCAAACACACCCCATGCACAACTCCACCGGGGAAGGTGCCAGAAACGAGTTCTGTTGGTAGTTTTTACACTACCCCGGTAGGCAGCTGAAAGGCACCACAAAACTTGTACCTGCTTTCTGGGCAGAGATGGGGAACGGCTGAATTTTGGACTCGGCTGGTGACAAAATGTTCCAAACACACCCCATGCACAACTCCACCGGGGAAGGAGCCAGAAACGAGTTCTGTTGGTAGTTTTTACACTACCCCGGTAGGCAGCTGAAAGGAACCACAAAACTTGTTCTACCTGCTTTCTGGGCTGAGATGGGGAATAGCTGAATTTTGGACTCGGCTGGTAACAAAATGTTCCAAACACACCCCATGCACAGCTCCACCGGGGAAGGTGCCAGAAACGAGTTCTGTTGGTAGTTTTTACACTACCCCAGTAGGCAGCTGAAAGGCACCACAAAACTTGTTGTACCTGCTTTCTGGGCTGAGATGGGGATCAGCTGAATTTTGGACTCGGCTGCTGACAAAATGTTCCAAACACACACCATGCACAACTCCACCGATGAAGGTGCCAGAAATGAGTTCTGTTGGTAGTTTTTACAGTACCCCGGTAGGCAGCTGAAAGGCATCGCAAAACTTGTTGTACCTGCTTTCTGGGCTGACATGGGGAACGGCTGAATTTTGGACTCGGCTGGTGACAAAATTTTCCAAACACACCCCATGCACACCTCCACCGAGGAAGGTGCCAGAAACGAGTTCTGTTGGTAGTTTTTACACTACCCCGGTAGGCAGCTGAAAGGCACCACAAAACTTGTTGTACCTGCTTTCTGGGCTGAGATGGGGAACAGCTGAGTTTTGGACTCGGCTGCTGACAAAATGTTCCAAACACACCCCATGCACACCTCCACCGGGGAAGGTGCCAGAAACGAGTTCTGTTGGTAGTTTTTACAGTACCCCGGTAGGCAGCTGAAAGGCACCACAAAACTTGTTCTACCTGCTTTCTGGGCTGAGATGGGGAACAGCTGAGTTTTGGACTCGGCTGGTGACAGAATGTTCCAAACACACCCCATGCACAACTCCACCGAGGAAGGTGCCAGAAACGAGTTCTGTTGGTAGTTTTTACAGTACCCCGGTAGGCAGCTGAAAGGCACCACTAAACTTGTTCTACCTGCTTTCTGGGCTGAGATGAGGAACGGCTGAATTTTGGACTCGGCTGCTGACAAAATGTTCCAAACACACCCCATGCACAACTCCACCGGGGAAGGTGCCAGAAACGAGTTCTGTTGGTAGTTTTTACACTACCCCGGTAGGCAGCTGAAAGGCACCACAAAACTTGTACCTGCTTTCTGGGCAGAGATGGGGAACGGCTGAATTTTGGACTCGGCTGCTGACAAAATGTTCCAAACACACCCCATGCACAACTCCACCGGGGAAGGAGCCAGAAACGAGTTCTGTTGGTAGTTTTTACAGTACCCCGGTAGGCAGCTGAAAGGCACCACAAAACTTGTTCTACCTGCTTTCTGGGCTGAGATGGGGAATAGCTGAATTTTGGACTCGGCTGGTGACAAAATGTTCCAAACACACCCCATGCACAACTCCACCGGGGAAGGTGCCAGAAACGAGTTCTGTTGGTAGTTTTTACACTACCCCGGTAGGCAGCTGAAAGGCACCACAAAACTTGTTGTACCTGCTTTCTGGGCTGAGATGGGGAACGGCTGAGTTTTGGACTCGGCTGCTGACAAAATGTTCCAAACACACCCCATGCACAACTCCACCGGGGAAGGTGCCAGAAACGAGTTCTGTTGGTAGTTTTTACACTACCCCGGTAGGCAGCTGAAAGGCACCAGAAAACTTGTTCTACCTGCTTTCTGGGCTGAGAAGGAGTATCGCTGAATTTTGGACTCGGCTGGTGACAAAATGTTCCAAACACACCCCATGCACAACTCCACCGGGGAAGGTGCCAGAAACGAGTTCTGTTCGTAGTTTTTACAGTACCCCCGTAGGCAGCTGAAAGGCACCACAAAACTTGTTCATACCTGCTTTCTGGGCTGAGATGAGGAACGGCTGAATTTTGGACTCGGCTGGTGACAAAATGTTCCAAACACACCCCATGCACACCCTCACCGGCAAAGGTGCCAGAAACGAGTTCTGTTGGTAGTTTTTACACTACCCCGGTAGGCAGCTGAAAGGTACCACAAAAGTTTTTCTACCTGCTTTCTGGGCTGAGATGGGGAACCGCTGAATTTTGGACTCGGCTGGTGAAAAAATTTTCCAAACACACCCCATGCACACCTCCACCGAGGAAGGTGCCAGAAACGAGTTCTGTTGGTAGTTTTTACACTACCCCGGTAGGCAGCTGAAAGGCACCACAAAACTTGTTCTACCTGCTTTCTGGGCTGAGATGGGGAATCGCTGAATTTTGGACTCGGCTGGTGACAAAATGTTCCAAACACACCCCATGCACAACTCCACCGAGGAAGGTGCCAGAAACGAGTTCTGTTGGTAGTTTTTACACTACCCCGGTAGGCAGCTGAAAGGCATCGCAAAACTTGTTGTACCTGCTTTCTGGGCTGAGATGGGGAACGGCTGAATTTTGCACTCGGCTGGTGACAAAATGTTCCAAACACACCCCATGCACACCTCCACCGGGGAAGGTGCCAGAAACGAGTTCTGTTGGTAGTTTTTACACTACCCCGGTAGGCAGCTGAAAGGCACCACAAAACTTGTTCTACCTGCTTTCTGGGCTGAGATGGGGATCAGCTGAATTTTGGACTCGGCTGCTGACAAAATGTTCCAAACACACCCCATGCACAACTCCACCGGGGAAGGTGCCAGAAATGAGTTCTGTTGGTAGTTTTTACAGTACCCCGGTAGGCAGCTGAAAGGCATCGCAAAACTTGTTGTACCTGCTTTCTGGGCTGACATGGGGAACGGCTGAATTTTGGACTCGGCTGGTGACAAAATTTTCCAAACACACCCCATGCACACCTCCACCGGGGAAGGTGCCAGAAACGAGTTCTGTTGGTAGTTTTTACACTACCCCGGTAGGCAGCTGAAAGGCACCAGAAAACTTGTTCTACCTGCTTTCTGGGCTGAGATGGGGAATCGCTGAATTTTGGACTCGGCTGGTGACAAAATGTTCCAAACACACCCCATGCACAACTCCACCGGGGAAGGTGCCAGAAACGAGTTCTGTTGGTAGTTTTTACACTACCCCGGTAGGCAGCTGAAAGGCACCACAAAACTTGTTGTACCTGCTTTCTGGGCTGAGATGGGGAACGGCTGAATTTTGGACTCGGCTGGTGACAAAATGTTCCAAACACACCCCATGCACACCCTCACCGGGGAAGGTGCCAGAAACGAGTTCTGTTGGTAGTTTTTACACTACCCCGGTAGGCAGCTGAAAGGTACCACAAAAGTTTTTCTACCTGCTTTCTGGGCTGAGATGGGGAACCGCTGAATTTTGGACTCGGCTGGTGAAAAAATTTTCCAAACACACCCCATGCACACCTCCACCGAGGAAGGTGCCAGAAACGAGTTCTGTTGGTAGTTTTTACACTACCCCGGTAGGCAGCTGAAAGGCACCACAAAACTTGTTCTACCTGCTTTCTGGGCTGAGATGGGGAATCGCTGAATTTTGGACTCGGCTGGTGACAAAATGTTCCAAACACACCCCATGCACAACTCCACCGAGGAAGGTGCCAGAAACGAGTTCTGTTGGTAGTTTTTACACTACCCCGGTAGGCAGCTGAAGGCATCGCAAAACTTGTTGTACCTGCTTTCTGGGCTGAGATGGGGAACGGCTGAATTTTGCACTCGGCTGGTGACAAAATGTTCCAAACACACCCCATGCACACCTCCACCGGGGAAGGTGCCAGAAACGAGTTCTGTTGGTAGTTTTTACACTACCCCGGTAGGCAGCTGAAAGGCACCACAAAACTTGTTCTACCTGCTTTCTGGGCTGAGATGGGGATCAGCTGAATTTTGGACTCGGCTGGTGACAAAATGTTCCAAACACACCCCATGCACAACTCCACCGGGGAAGGTGCCAGAAACGAGTTCTGTTCGTAGTTTTTACAGTACCCCCGGTAGGCAGCTGAAAGGCACCACAAAACTTGTTCATACCTGCTTTCTGGGCTGAGATGAGGAACGGCTGAATTTTGGACTCGGCTGCTGACAAAATGTTCCAAACACACCCCATGCACACCCTCACCGGGGAAGGTGCCAGAAACGAGTTCTGTTGGTAGTTTTTACACTACCCCGGTAGGCAGCTGAAAGGCACCAGAAAACTTGTTCTACCTGCTTTCTGGGCTGAGATGGGGAATCGCTGAATTTTGGACTCGGCTGGTGACAAAATGTTCCAAACACACCCCATGCACACCTCCACCGAGGAAGGTGCCAGAAACGAGTTCTGTTGGTAGTTTTTACACTACCCCGGTAGGCAGCTGAAAGGCATCGCAAAACTTGTTGTACCTGCTTCTGGGCTGACATGGGGAACGGCTGAATTTTGGACTCGGCTGCTGACAAAATGTTCCAAACACACCCCATGCACACCTCCACCGGGGAAGGTGCCAGAAACGAGTTCTGTTGGTAGTTTTTACACTACCCCGGTAGGCAGCTGAAAGGCACCACAAAACTTGTTCTACCTGCTTTCTGGGCTGAGATGGGGAACAGCTGAGTTTTGGACTCGGCTGGTGACAGAATGTTCCAAACACACCCCATGCACAACTCCACCGAGGAAGGTGCCAGAAACGAGTTCTGTTGGTAGTTTTTACAGTACCCCGGTAGGCAGCTGAAAGGCACCACTAAACTTGTTCTACCTGCTTTCTGGGCTGAGATGGGGAACGGCTGAATTTTGGACTCGGCTGGTGACAAAATGTTCCAAACACACCCCATGCACAACTCCACCGGGGAAGGTGCCAGAAACGAGTTCTGTTGGTAGTTTTTACACTACCCCGGTAGGCAGCTGAAAGGCACCACAAAACTTGTACCTGCTTTCTGGGCAGAGATGGGGAACGGCTGAATTTTGGACTCGGCTGGTGACAAAATGTTCCAACACACCCCATGCACAACTCCACCGGGGAAGGAGCCAGAAACGAGTTCTGTTGGTAGTTTTTACACTACCCCGGTAGGCAGCTGAAAGGAACCACAAAACTTGTTCTACCTGCTTTCTGGGCTGAGATGGGGAATAGCTGAATTTTGGACTCGGCTGGTAACAAAATGTTCCAAACACACCCCATGCACAGCTCCACCGGGGAAGGTGCCAGAAACGAGTTCTGTTGGTAGTTTTTACACTACCCCAGTAGGCAGCTGAAAGGCACCACAAAACTTGTTGTACCTGCTTTCTGGGCTGAGATGGGGATCAGCTGAATTTTGGACTCGGCTGCTGACAAAATGTTCCAAACACACACCATGCACAACTCCACCGATGAAGGTGCCAGAAATGAGTTCTGTTGGTAGTTTTTACAGTACCCCGGTAGGCAGCTGAAAGGCATCGCAAAACTTGTTGTACCTGCTTTCTGGGCTGACATGGGGAACGGCTGAATTTTGGACTCGGCTGGTGACAAAATTTTCCAAACACACCCCATGCACACCTCCACCGAGGAAGGTGCCAGAAACGAGTTCTGTTGGTAGTTTTTACACTACCCCGGTAGGCAGCTGAAAGGCACCACAAAACTTGTTGTACCTGCTTTCTGGGCTGAGATGGGGAACAGCTGAGTTTTGGACTCGGCTGCTGACAAAATGTTCCAAACACACCCCATGCACACCTCCACCGGGGAAGGTGCCAGAAACGAGTTCTGTTGGTAGTTTTTACAGTACCCGGTAGGCAGCTGAAAGGCACCACAAAACTTGTTCTACCTGCTTTCTGGGCTGAGATGGGGAACAGCTGAGTTTTGGACTCGGCTGGTGACAGAATGTTCCAAACACACCCCATGCACAACTCCACCGAGGAAGGTGCCAGAAACGAGTTCTGTTGGTAGTTTTTACAGTACCCCGGTAGGCAGCTGAAAGGCACCACTAAACTTGTTCTACCTGCTTTCTGGGCTGAGATGAGGAACGGCTGAATTTTGGACTCGGCTGCTGACAAAATGTTCCAAACACACCCCATGCACAACTCCACCGGGGAAGGTGCCAGAAACGAGTTCTGTTGGTAGTTTTTACACTACCCCGGTAGGCAGCTGAAAGGCACCACAAAACTTGTACCTGCTTTCTGGGCAGAGATGGGGAACGGCTGAATTTTGGACTCGGCTGCTGACAAAATGTTCCAAACACACCCCATGCACAACTCCACCGGGGAAGGAGCCAGAACGAGTTCTGTTGGTAGTTTTTACAGTACCCCGGTAGGCAGCTGAAAGGCACCACAAAACTTGTTCTACCTGCTTTCTGGGCTGAGATGGGGAATAGCTGAATTTTGGACTCGGCTGGTGACAAAATGTTCCAAACACACCCCATGCACAACTCCACCGGGGAAGGTGCCAGAAACGAGTTCTGTTGGTAGTTTTTACACTACCCCGGTAGGCAGCTGAAAGGCACCACAAAACTTGTTGTACCTGCTTTCTGGGCTGAGATGGGGAACGGCTGAGTTTTGGACTCGGCTGCTGACAAAATGTTCCAAACACACCCCATGCACAACTCCACCGGGGAAGGTGCCAGAAACGAGTTCTGTTGGTAGTTTTTACACTACCCCGGTAGGCAGCTGAAAGGCACCAGAAAACTTGTTCTACCTGCTTTCTGGGCTGAGAAGGAGTATCGCTGAATTTTGGACTCGGCTGGTGACAAAATGTTCCAAACACACCCCATGCACAACTCCACCGGGGAAGGTGCCAGAAACGAGTTCTGTTCGTAGTTTTTACAGTACCCCGTAGGCAGCTGAAAGGCACCACAAAACTTGTTCATACCTGCTTTCTGGGCTGAGATGAGGAACGGCTGAATTTTGGACTCGGCTGGTGACAAAATGTTCCAAACACACCCCATGCACACCCTCACCGGCAAAGGTGCCAGAAACGAGTTCTGTTGGTAGTTTTTACACTACCCCGGTAGGCAGCTGAAAGGTACCACAAAAGTTTTTCTACCTGCTTTCTGGGCTGAGATGGGGAACCGCTGAATTTTGGACTCGGCTGGTGAAAAAATTTTCCAAACACACCCCATGCACACCTCCACCGAGGAAGGTGCCAGAAACGAGTTCTGTTGGTAGTTTTTACACTACCCCGGTAGGCAGCTGAAAGGCACCACAAAACTTGTTCTACCTGCTTTCTGGGCTGAGATGGGGAATCGCTGAATTTTGGACTCGGCTGGTGACAAAATGTTCCAAACACACCCCATGCACAACTCCACCGAGGAAGGTGCCAGAAACGAGTTCTGTTGGTAGTTTTTACACTACCCCGGTAGGCAGCTGAAAGGCATCGCAAAACTTGTTGTACCTGCTTTCTGGGCTGAGATGGGGAACGGCTGAATTTTGCACTCGGCTGGTGACAAAATGTTCCAAACACACCCCATGCACACCTCCACCGGGGAAGGTGCCAGAAACGAGTTCTGTTGGTAGTTTTTACACTACCCCGGTAGGCAGCTGAAAGGCACCACAAAACT
This sequence comes from Falco biarmicus, assembly GCF_023638135.1. Taxonomy (NCBI): domain Eukaryota; kingdom Metazoa; phylum Chordata; class Aves; order Falconiformes; family Falconidae; genus Falco; species Falco biarmicus. The sequence continues at coordinate 178,215 of NW_026611766.1, forward strand.
TGTTCTACCTGCTTTCTGGGCTGAGATGGGGATCAGCTGAATTTTGGACTCGGCTGCTGACAAAATGTTCCAAACACACCCCATGCACAACTCCACCGGGGAAGGTGCCAGAAATGAGTTCTGTTGGTAGTTTTTACAGTACCCCGGTAGGCAGCTGAAAGGCATCGCAAAACTTGTTGTACCTGCTTTCTGGGCTGACATGGGGAACGGCTGAATTTTGGACTCGGCTGGTGACAAAATTTTCCAAACACACCCCATGCACACCTCCACCGGGGAAGGTGCCAGAAACGAGTTCTGTTGGTAGTTTTTACACTACCCCGGTAGGCAGCTGAAAGGCACCAGAAAACTTGTTCTACCTGCTTTCTGGGCTGAGATGGGGAATCGCTGAATTTTGGACTCGGCTGGTGACAAAATGTTCCAAACACACCCCATGCACAACTCCACCGGGGAAGGTGCCAGAAACGAGTTCTGTTGGTAGTTTTTACACTACCCCGGTAGGCAGCTGAAAGGCACCACAAAACTTGTTGTACCTGCTTTCTGGGCTGAGATGGGGAACGGCTGAATTTTGGACTCGGCTGGTGACAAAATGTTCCAAACACACCCATGCACACCTCCACCGGGGAAGGTGCCAGAAACGAGTTCTGTTGGTAGTTTTTACACTACCCCGGTAGGCAGCTGAAAGGCACCACAAAACTTGTTCTACCTGCTTTCTGGGCTGAGAAGGAGAATCCCTGAATTTTGGACTCGGCTGGTGACAAAATGTTCCAAACACACCCCATGCACAACTCCACGGCAAAGGTGCCAGAAACGAGTTCTGTTGGTAGTTTTTACACTACCCCGGTAGGCAGCTGAAAGGCACCACTAAACTTGTTCTACCTGCTTTCTGGGCTGAGATGAGGAACGGCTGAATTTTGGACTCGGCTGCTGACAAAATGTTCCAAACACACCCCATGCACAACTCCACCGGGGAAGGTGCCAGAAACGAGTTCTGTTGGTAGTTTTTACAGTACCCCGGTAGGCAGCTGAAAGGCACCACAAAACTTGTACCTGCTTTCTGGGCAGAGATGGGGAACGGCTGAATTTTGGACTCGGCTGGTGACAAAATGTTCCAAACACACCCCATGCACAACTCCACCAGGGAAGGAGCCAGAAACGAGTTCTGTTGGTAGTTTTTACACTACCCCGGTAGGCAGCTGAAAGGCACCACAAAACTTGTTCTACCTGCTTTCTGGGCTGAGATGGGGAATCGCTGAATTTTGGACTCGGCTGGTGACAAAATGTTCCAAACACACCCCATGCACACCCTCACCGGGGAAGGTGCCAGAAACGAGTTCTGTTGGTAGTTTTTACACTACCCCGGTAGGCAGCTGAAAGGTACCACAAAAGTTTTTCTACCTGCTTTCTGGGCTGAGATGGGGAACCGCTGAATTTTGGACTCGGCTGGTGAAAAAATTTTCCAAACACACCCCATGCACACCTCCACCGAGGAAGGTGCCAGAAACGAGTTCTGTTGGTAGTTTTTACACTACCCCGGTAGGCAGCTGAAAGGCACCACAAAACTTGTTCTACCTGCTTTCTGGGCTGAGATGGGGAATCGCTGAATTTTGGACTCGGCTGGTGACAAAATGTTCCAAACACACCCCATGCACAACTCCACCGAGGAAGGTGCCAGAAACGAGTTCTGTTGGTAGTTTTTACACTACCCCGGTAGGCAGCTGAAAGGCATCGCAAAACTTGTTGTACCTGCTTTCTGGGCTGACATGGGGAACGGCTGAATTTTGCACTCGGCTGGTGACAAAATGTTCCAAACACACCCCATGCACACCTCCACCGGGGAAGGTGCCAGAAACGAGTTCTGTTGGTAGTTTTTACACTACCCCGGTAGGCAGCTGAAAGGCACCACAAAACTTGTTCTACCTGCTTTCTGGGCTGAGATGGGGAACAGCTGAGTTTTTGACTCGGCTGGTGACAGAATGTTCCAAACACACCCATGCACAACTCCACCGAGGAAGGTGCCAGAAACGAGTTCTGTTGGTAGTTTTTACACTACCCCGGTAGGCAGCTGAAAGGCACCACTAAACTTGTTCTACCTGCTTTCTGGGCTGAGATGAGGAACGGCTGAATTTTGGACTCGGCTGCTGACAAAATGTTCCAAACACACCCCATGCACAACTCCACCGGGGAAGGTGCCAGAAACGAGTTCTGTTGGTAGTTTTTACACTACCCCGGTAGGCAGCTGAAAGGCACCACAAAACTTGTACCTGCTTTCTGGGCAGAGATGGGGAACGGCTGAATTTTGGACTCGGCTGCTGACAAAATGTTCCAAACACACCCCATGCACAACTCCACCGGGGAAGGAGCCAGAAACGAGTTCTGTTGGTAGTTTTTACACTACCCCGGTAGGCAGCTGAAAGGCACCACAAAACTTGTTCTACCTGCTTTCTGGGCTGAGATGGGGAATAGCTGAATTTTGGACTCGGCTGGTAACAAAATGTTCCAAACACACCCCATGCACAGCTCCACCGGGGAAGGTGCCAGAAACGAGTTCTGTTGGTAGTTTTTACACTACCCCAGTAGGCAGCTGAAAGGCACCACAAAACTTGTTGTACCTGCTTTCTGGGCTGAGATGGGGAACAGCTGAATTTTGGACTCGGCTGGTGACAAAATGTTCCAAACACACCCCATGCACACCTCCACCGGGGAAGGTGCCAGAAACGAGTTCTGTTGGTAGTTTTTACACTACCCCGGTAGGCAGCTGAAAGGCACCACAAAACTTGTTCTACCTGCTTTCTGGGCTGAGATGGGGATCAGCTGAATTTTGGACTCGGCTGCTGACAAAATGTTCCAAACACACCCCATGCACAACTCCACCGATGAAGGTGCCAGAAATGAGTTCTGTTGGTAGTTTTTACAGTACCCCGGTAGGCAGCTGAAAGGCATCGCAAAACTTGTTGTACCTGCTTTCTGGGCTGACATGGGGAACGGCTGAATTTTGGACTCGGCTGGTGACAAAATTTTCCAAACACACCCCATGCACACCTCCACCGGGGAAGGTGCCAGAAACGAGTTCTGTTGGTAGTTTTTACACTACCCCGGTAGGCAGCTGAAAGGCACCACAAAACTTGTTCTACCTGCTTTCTGGGCTGAGATGGGGAATCGCTGAATTTTGGACTCGGCTGGTGACAAAATGTTCCAAACACACCCCATGCACAACTCCACCGGGGAAGGTGCCAGAAACGAGTTCTGTTGGTAGTTTTTACACTACCCCGGTAGGCAGCTGAAAGGCACCACAAAACTTGTTGTACCTGCTTTCTGGGCTGAGATGGGGAACGGCTGAATTTTGGACTCGGCTGGTGACAAAATGTTCCAAACACACCCCATGCACACCTCCACCGGGGAAGGTGCCAGAAACGAGTTCTGTTGGTAGTTTTTACACTACCCGGTAGGCAGCTGAAAGGCACCACAAAACTTGTTCTACCTGCTTTCTGGGCTGAGATGGGGAACAGCTGAGTTTTGGACTCGGCTGGTGACAGAATGTTCCAAACACACCCCATGCACAACTCCACCGAGGAAGGTGCCAGAAACGAGTTCTGTTGGTAGTTTTTACACTACCCCGGTAGGCAGCTGAAAGGCACCACTAAACTTGTTGTACCTGCTTTCTGGGCTGAGATGAGGAACGGCTGAATTTTGGACTCGGCTGCTGACAAAATGTTCCAAACACACCCCATGCACAACTCCACCGGGGAAGGTGCCAGAAACGAGTTCTGTTGGTAGTTTTTACAGTACCCCGGTAGGCAGCTGAAAGGCACCACAAAACTTGTACCTGCTTTCTGGGCAGAGATGGGGAACCGCTGAATTTTGGACTCGGCTGGTGACAAAATGTTCCAAACACACCCCATGCACACCTCCACCGGGGAAGGTGCCAGAAACGAGTTCTGTTGGTAGTTTTTACACTACCCCCGGTAGGCAGCTGAAAGGCACCACAAAACTTGTTCTACCTGCTTTCTGGGCTGAGATGGGGATCAGCTGAATTTTGGACTCGGCTGCTGACAAAATGTTCCAAACACACCCCATGCACAACTCCACCGGGGAAGGTGCCAGAAATGAGTTCTGTTGGTAGTTTTTACAGTACCCCGGTAGGCAGCTGAAAGGCATCGCAAAACTTGTTGTACCTGCTTTCTGGGCTGACATGGGGAACGGCTGAATTTTGGACTCGGCTGGTGACAAAATTTTCCAAACACACCCCATGCACACCTCCACCGGGGAAGGTGCCAGAAACGAGTTCTGTTGGTAGTTTTTACACTACCCCGGTAGGCAGCTGAAAGGCACCACAAAACTTGTTCTACCTGCTTTCTGGGCTGAGATGGGGAATCGCTGAATTTTGGACTCGGCTGGTGACAAAATGTTCCAAACACACCCCATGCACAACTCCACCGGGGAAGGTGCCAGAAACGAGTTCTGTTGGTAGTTTTTACACTACCCCGGTAGGCAGCTGAAAGGCACCACAAAACTTGTTCTACCTGCTTTCTGGGCTGAGATGGGGAACAGCTGAATTTTGGACTCGGCTGGTGACAAAATGTTCCAAACACACCCCATGCACACCTCCACCGAGGAAGGTGCCAGAAACGAGTTCTGTTGGTAGTTTTTACACTACCCCGGTAGGCAGCTGAAAGGCACCACAAAACTTGTTCTACCTGCTTTCTGGGCTGAGATGGGGAACAGCTGAGTTT